>NC_142025.1:75949200-76129200 GCF_049901735.1 Notechis scutatus | reverse complement strand
TCCCAGGAGAAAATGCAAAAGATATTGAATAAAATTAGACAGAAAGAAATTGAATTGCAAAAAACACCTATGGACTCTAAAATTTTACATCAGATTAAATTGTTATGGCAATAAGTGTCTATATTAATTCAAGAAATAGAAATAAAATTGAATTGAATACCAAAAACATTTTGAGTTTGCAAATAAATCAGGAAGATGGCTGGCATATAAACAAAGAAAGAAAAGGGAAAGGAGAATGACCAAAAAAAGTTGTGAATACAACAATGTAGTAACAAATAATGAGCTTATTAAAAAGTCTTTTCATTATTTTTATTCCAATTTGTTTAAAAAACAGGAGTTAGATATGTCAAAAATAGTTGAACATTTGTTAAAGCAATGGTTGCCTAAATTTTCACAAAGCCAGAGATAACTTATAAATGACCCAGTAACTAGCCTTCGGAATATCAGAAGCTATACAACCCAATATTATATAGGCTTTGAAGATAAACTCCTTCAGCCACTAAAGGATATAATAAATGATATATTACAGAAAAGAAAGATACCTCAAACATGGAAAGAAGCCAATATTATGTTATTACCACAGGTCAGTCAAGATGCTACGAAGATAAAGAATTACAGATCAATCTCATTATTAAACAAGGACTATAAACTCTTTTCTGCCATTTTGGCAGAAAGATTAAATAACACTTTACAGGCATATATTCACAAAGATTTATCTGGCCTACTGTGAAAAAGACAGTTAAGGGACAATGTGAGGACTGTTTTGAATATTATTGAATATTTACAATACCATAATGAGAAACAGTCAGCTTTAATGTTCTTAGATACAGAGAAGGCTTTTGACATAAAGTGCTGGAAGAAATGGACTTTGGAGAGAACTTTATTTAAGGGGTCAAAGCTGTTTATATGACACAGCAAGCAAAAATTATCAGTGGCGATTTAACTAATTCATGTATGAGAAAAGTATGTCCCTTGCCTCCTTTGTTGTTTATCTGGGGTTGGAAACTTTGAACAAAATATTAGGCAAAATGAGAAAATAACAGGTATCAAGAAGGAAGTTTATAAATTGAGGGCATTTGCTGATGATTTGGTTATAATCTTGCAAAGCCCCAAAAATAATATAGAACATTTAATGAGGAAAGTAAATGAGTTTGGGGTTTTAGTGGATTATAAAATAAACAAAAAGAAAATAACAATGCTTTCTAAGAATATGATCTCATAAGAGTGTGATATGTTGACTAAAAAGTCTGGTTTTAGAGTGGAGAAAAAGGTGAAATATTTGGGGGTCTTACTGATAAAGACAAAACTATTTCAAAATAATTATGTGGCTCTCTGGAATGATATTAAAGAGAACTTATTAAAATGGGATAAATTGCATTTATTATTATTGGGTAACATTTCTGTAATTAAATGAATGTCTTACCAAAGATGCTTTTTGTGTTTCAGACATTACCAATACTTGCAACTGACACTCCATTTAAAAAAATGGCAAAATAATATTTCTAAGTTTATATGACAAGGGAAAAAAAACCAAGAATCAGATATAAACATGTTATATATTACATGTTAAATATATATTACATGTTATAGATATATTACATGTTAAAGAAAGAGGGGTTTGGGGTTTACCAGATTTGAAACTGTATTTATATTGTATGTTGTTATTTGATCTGGTCCAGCTAAAAGAATGGGTGAATCTTCAGAATAAGAGACTACTAGATTTTAGAAGGTGATGAATTAAGATTTGGATGGCACAGTTACCTATGGTATGATAAAGTTAAAGTAAATGTTGATTTCAATAACAATTTGTTAAGCATGCCATTCTAAGAGTTTAGAATAAATATAAAACAAGGTTTTCTACAAAGATGCATCTTTGAGTGTTCCCCATAAAGTTTTTTTTAAGAAAAGAAATAGTAGCAAAGTGAGACTGGTGGATATATGGTAAAATAATATATTGTAATTTTGGTGATCCTATTCTCAAATCTAAGGAAGAGTTGGAATCAGGACATATCTGCCACTGGTTTACATATTTACAATTAAAACAAATTTAAATTAGACAAAAAGAGTTATAGATTTGACTTTGTCTAGCATTTCACTTATTTTTATAGCAAGGGGCATCAATATACTATTTGTGCTTCATAAATAAATAACTGGAAAACATATTGTGACTTACCCAGGCAACCCTCCAGCTTCCATTACATTAGCAAGAGTCACATCATTTGACCAAACATCATATTGCCATTTTCGAAGACCCAGAACTCCACAAAGAACCCTTCCAGTGTGCAAACCAACTCTCATATTGAGATCTACTTCAGTGGCTTCAGCTACTGATCTGAAATATAGAAAAAATTAGAATATTATTTATCAAAAGATTATCTTGTTTACCCATCCCTCATAAAATCAAAGATTTAAAAACTTCAGTGTTGTTACTTCAGATACTACTTGAGTTACAATGGCAATTGGGACCAGAATTTCCATTATTATGTAATGCTTAGTCATAAAGCCTGAAGTCATGTGACTACATTGCTTAGCTATAGCAAATAATGCAGTTCTGGATAACACTGAAATCCCAGGACTCCACAGGTTGTTGTATGAAATACTTAATCCAAATGTATAAGTGAAAACCCAAAAATATTATTGAAAATTTTATTGATCATTTATATTGATAGCATTAATGAAGCTGTATTAGATCAAGTGATAGATGCAGACATTATACCAAGAATTCAGTATAAGATTAAATCCTTAAACCTGGGACAATGTCGGTTTTGCTTAGAATTTTCCACAGCCATGTTCTGTGGCATAGAGAAGAGATTTTATTGCACTAATTCAAAAAGATAAGCCATACCCACTATGGTACAAGCAGTCCTTGAGTTAAAACCGTAAGTGAACCTGGCAATTACAGTTTAAGTTGTCAAGGTCGTAAAGCAGATCACCATGTGACCTGACTTGACTTGTTCCGGGATCCAATTCAACATGCTTATTATCAAATAATGGGCAATGCAGAGGAGCACGCAGCCATGGGAATGATAAATGCCCTGAAAGCTGTCCCTTTGTTTTTCAATTGATTTTAAATAGTGGTTTTAGTTATCCTTGTCTGTTTTAAAATGATAATGTACCCTTATGTACCTTTTTCATGCTTTATTATTTTATTGTACACTGCCCAGATTCCCTCTGTGATGAAGATGGGTGGTTCCAAAATTTCATGAATAAAATAAATATGTAGTGTTTATAGCAAAACAAGGGAATGTATTACATTTCCAAATATTTCTTGGCTATGTAACAAAAACATTTTACTTACTGAAAAAAACCATGGAATTTCTTGTGAGCTCCAATAAATTGTCTCACATTCAACCCTGCTTTTTAAATAGTATCATTTACCTACTTGCAAGTTAGTAGGAATTTCAATCAAATCTTTTCATTTTCAAGTACAAAGTGTAATACTCAGCTATGATTATGTGTACTGTGAATCAATACTCCCAAGCAATGGAGAGATAGATATGAGAGTTGCAATCCAATGCAATCATGTTGAACCCATGACAATATTGCATTTTCCTCCCCCCATGCCCTTTATTTTCCAGTAGATAGCCTTATTCTGTACTATTTGAAGTAAAACTCCATCTGCTTTTGAGAAATATCTTGCTTACACAAATTTTGCAAATACCTCTTTTAATTCTAGTCTAAGTGCACCTATTAGCAAGGGCATTTTATTAATGTTTTCCTTACAATCTTCACTTTGGTATTGTCACCTGGCAAATATGCACTCAGTTAACATTAAAATATATTTATTTAACTTTTGCTTGCTTTTGTTCAACTTTTGCTAAAATTGATTTATTTTCAGATACAACTTCCATTCAGTGCTTCCATTGACAAACATTTGCTTATTTTGCATACGATCCTAATTTATTTATTTTTCTTATATCAGAAATTTATGCACATTTATCTTAGATTGTTATGACAGCTGACAAAAATGGAATGTTCATGTCAAAGATAAATTGCAGAGACCACCATGCAATATTTAAATGTAATAAATTACTGTCTTATAGTTTTGTATGTAACTAAGCAAACATGGCCCACAGAAAAATATTGTTATAAATAATTGTTTTCAAAGATTAAAAATAAAAAGACATTATTCTGAAAAGACATTAATCTACCTTTGTTAGACTGAGTATTAATTTTATGACAAATTTTAAAAAAAATCCTTATACTGTTCCTCTGAACAGTTTTCTATGAAAAGTTAATCCTTAGGGCTGAGGAATCACAAATGCACAGCAGTTCTCAGCTAAACAAAGGAGGATGAAGTTTTAAACTCTGCTATTTCTTGCTGATGAAAATGAGAACTGTTTTTTCCAGAAGATAAATTCAGTGGATATTTAGTCTTTTAAATCCCCCATCATCCCTGAAACATACTGTTCTACTAAAATAAATTTCTTGGAAGAATTTGGGTCTTTAGAGCAGGACGTTTTCACAATTTGAGACTCACAAAGCTGAAAGTAAGCATTCAGTTACATCAGTTTTTCAATGGCTGAACATTATCCAGACCTGTTCTGTATTCAACATTGAATAATGCTGAAGCCTGAAGTAATGAGAGGATCTTACTCCTGCTTTTATCTTTTTTGCTCTATTCAGAAACTTTTCTTAAAACGATTAAATGATTGAAATTTTTTTGCCTAAAATACTGTACATTACATTAAGCATGTAAAGAAGAGGTGGTATTCAGCAGGTTCTGACCAGTTCTGGAGAACCAGTAGCGGAACTTTTGAGTAGCTTGGAGAACCAGCAAATACCACTTCTGGCTGAAGATTTTACAATATCCTTCCCCTGCCATGCCCACCAAGCCATGCCCACAGAACTGGTAGTAAAAAAAATTGAATCCCACCACTGATGTAAAGTACTTACGTGATGGTGTCAATCATATCCAATCCCATTTCAACACAGCAATGAGCATGATCAGTTTTGGGCTGAGTCAATCCTGATACACAATAGTAACAATCCCCGAGGATCTTTATCCTTCTGCAATGGTTTTCCTTTAATGAACAAAAGACAGGGAGAGGAGTAAAATTAGCTTAATTGAACACCTTTCTATAATAACTAATTTTAATTATCTAACACTATTGCCTTAGTTGTATCACAGCCATCTCTTTTATGAAGTCTTGGTTTATTTATTGCTTCATTTTGATGCTTCATTTTAATGTTTCATTTTGAAATAATCTCACTTAGTATACATAGAAATGTTATGTGTCCTTAAACATCTGTTTCTGCAGTTCTATATATCTGCATTCTATAACTCTTAGTTTTGCTTTGTTTTCTTGTAGTTTCAGCTGCTGTTATATTTAAAGCTTGGTGATAAGGAGGAAGATTATATATCAAGTTAGTCTACACTGAGTTTAACGTGTGATGCCCATAATTACCAAATCTAACAATACATTAGAATCAATCAACAGATTACATCTGACTGCCTATGAGGATGGCAAATTAATTGGTATAAAATAAATCAATCATTTCTTAGTGGATATGTACTTTAGAGAATTGGGATTGACTCTTTTAAATGTTTTCTAATGAAGAATGGGAAACTATTGCACTCTCCTAGCACACGAGCACTCATTATGAACTAAGATGGAAACATCTGCTTAAGAATTTTGCCGACAGTCATAATGAGTTATTTCCTTTGAAACTGATAAGGACATCATAATCAGAAAAATACCCAGCAAATTGCTAATTTGGGATATAAAAGAAATCTTTCTGAAAATTTTATACTCTCTCCATCCATTTGTCCAAACACCTTGCAAGCTATTCTGTCTGTGCAGCTATCAGCCAGTAGCCTGGACAGGTATGGACTGCTGACTTTCCAAAATTAATTGCAATAAAGGAAATTACAGTAGGAAATCAGCAAGCTGTAATGGATTGCTGAGAAAAAAGAAAAAAGATCTACTGTTTTCTTCTTTTGTTTACTGAACAAGTAGATTGTGGTAGTAGATTTTCCCCATTCCAGGATCCTGTTCAAAATCGTAGAGGTTTAGCTAATTTAAAGTACTTGCTAGGTAACAAAGTTTAAAATTCACTTTTTTCATATTTGAAAAATATGAGAGGGGTATGTAGGCAGGTCAATGGGGAAAGATCAGTTACTTCCTCAGAATTGCTGAGTAGAAGAGAGGAATAGTTGGCTTATGCATGTGATGAGGCCCAACACCCAACTAGCAACTTGCACAGAAAAATTACATATCCATATCAGAATAAGAGTTGGAAGGAACCTTGGAAATATTGTAGGCAAACCTCCTGCTGAAGCAGGAGATCCATTACCATTTCAGACAAATAACTGTTCAATTTCTTCTCAAAAACCTCCAATGATGGAGCACCTACAACTTCTGAAGGTAAACTGTTCAACTGATTGATTGTTCTATGTGTCTGGAAATTTCTCCTTATTTCTAGACTGGATCTCTCCTTGATCAGAGGAGACTTCCGGTGGTGATGCCTTGGTGAAAGGGTGAAGGGAGAGTGGTCTCCATCTCTGGATGGAGAGCTCCAGTGAGGGGGGATAACCCCATAGTACAGGCAACGAGACAGGAAGAAAGAGCTGTGATTCAGCACTTTTTACAAATGGAAAGAGACTGAAGGAGAGGGGATATAAGTTGGAAGTGAATAGCTCTAGGAAGCTGAAAGGTGGAGATTGAAATAAGATGAGAACTGGTGGGAGAAGAAGAAAATCCAGGGAAGCCAGAAGAGGAGGTGGTGAAAAGATAAGGGAGAGACGATTGACTTCTCTCTGCTTCTTTGACAGAGGGCGATTACGAGACCAATGTGGTGAGTGGAGAAAGTGAAATCCGATTGGGATGTGAGAGTGATACAAAGGAAAGAAAAGAAAGTCTTGGAAGGAAGGAGGAGGTGAAGTAGAAGTGGAGAGACGTTGAAAGGATCAGAAGGAAAGTTGGGACGACGGAGGTGAGAAAGGCGAGACACGGAGAAAGGAGTGACTGAGCAATTTTCAAGCGGAAGGAGATGGCAGGACATTAATGGGAGTGGAGAAGAAAATTTTTTGGTGACGAGTGGGCTGAACGAGACGACGAAGGAGGATTGGAAAAAAAAGAGGTATGAGTGGAGTCATAAAGAGAAAGACTTGGAGGGAGTAGTAGAAAGACAAGTGGAAGAGAGGAGAGTGGAAAACAGTTTGGACTGAGATGGTGAGATCGTAGAGAAAAGAAAAGGAAATCTTTGAGTGAGGTGTATGAACTGTAAACTTTAAAGATAACAAAATAGGCTGGTATTGAAATATTAGTTTGATTTATATGATTAACATGATCTGTATGACTTGTATGATTTGAATGTATTTGTCTATTAGAGCACTCTCTTAAGGAGATTGTGGGTATAAGAAATCAAAAAGGAGGCTTTCTCCTTTAATTTGAAATAACTTGATGGTATAGTTATCTTGACTAAATAGGATTATTGGGTTAAGGAACATAGTGATAAATAATCTTAGAGTAGGATGTTAAGAGTTTAAGAAGAATATATATTGTTGTGAGTATAGATAATCTAAACCTTGACCCCTCTTTCATTGTATAAAGGAGAAACTACAATACATTGTGTATAGAAATAAATAGAAAAGGGGTGTTTGAGTAAGATATATAGAGATACATGCAGATATAGCTCTTTCAATTGACAAATAACTGACTAGGATTACTGCTCTAAGTTAAAAGTGAATTAAGAAACTAAAAAGGGGGGCTTTTTTGTCTTTCCTTCTCTATTGGGGTGATATTTGAGGTTATAATTACCTTGATTAAGTATTGTGTATTGAACTAAGGAAATATAGTGATAAATAAGTTTTGATTACAATATTAAGAGATTAAGACGAGTGTATATCTAGGTGATTATATATAAACGGAAATTAGATTCCCCCTTTTATTATAGATAAAAAGAAAAAAAGAATAAATTTAATATTTTGTGCATAAGGAAAGGCAGGATGGCTTTGTCTAAGTAGGATATTGTTAGATATATAGTGATAATTGACTTTGAGATAGAAAAAGGGATAACAAGTACCGCTAATTCTATATAATTATAATAAAGGGATTTGAAAAGAAGAAGGAATAAATTGAAAGTAAGAGATTAGTTTAAATTATATTGTAAAGGAGATAATAAAATAGGTAGAAATAAAAATTGAAAATAAGACAAGTGCCATGACATCAGCCTGGAGAACGGCAAAGAAGACAACATCTAGTCCAACATTGACAATTACATCACCAGCCAGTCAAAAGGCAATTGAGGGAATATCAGGGGCAGAAAAACAAACTGTAGCCAATATGCAAACAATACAGGCTTCGTTAATGACCATTTAAGAAACCATGCTTAAAATGCAAAAACAACAGGTAAAAACACAAGAGAATATTTCGCAAAATCATATGGAATTGAAAGGCAATATTAATAAATTAGAAGACAAAGTTGATACTATACAGCAAACAATGCAAAAGAATGAACAGAAACTAGAAGAGGTGGAACTTAGAACAGTACAAAATGAAAAGAAACTGGAACTAATGGACAACAGGATGATGACAATAAACAAAAGATTAGAAGAACAGATTATCCACCTACAGATGGACCACGCTGCCTATTACTTGAGGTTTCAAAATATCATTGAAAGTAGAGATGAAGATCTGAATGTGCTTATGGCAGAATTACTTGTGCCAGCTTTACAAAGGGAGACCCCAGAGATCCTTCTAGAAATCTACGAGACCTATAGAGTTCAAACGAGTTACGCTCGACGTAACAGGTTACCCAGGGAAGTCCACATGCGATTTGCCAGGAAACAAGTACATGACATAATATACAAGATAACGCGAGATGAACCGTTGGTTTATAAAGATAAAGAAGTGGAAACCCTGAAGCAGGTTCCCAAGAAAGTGCGTGAACAGAGAAAAGACTATAAGTTTTTGGCAACACAACTTATCCAGAAGAACATAATGTTTCAATGGTTAATTCCAGAAGGCTTGTTGGTAACATGGCAGGAAAAGAGGATCAGGATAGATAACTTAGACAAGGTGCAAGATTTCTATGAGCAGATTGGAGGAACAGAAGAAGAAAGCAGAGGTAGAGAGGAGCTAGAGACAGAAAGCCAAGAACAACAACAACAGCAAGATATAGGAGGCCTAGAACAAGGAGAGAACAAGGAGGAGACGGAAGGAAGAAGATTAAGAACACGCCTGCAAAGAGAGACTAGAATTAACAGAAGACAGATAATATCCCACAAGTAGAAAAACGGAAACGGAAACGAAGCTATTATCATTAAACATAAATGGTCTAAACTCACTCATTAAAAGGAAACAGATACTATCTAGATTAGCCAAACAGAAATTAGAAATAGTATGCCTGCAAGAAGTCCATATTAAAAAACAATTTTGGAAATGTTTAGAATATCCTAAATTAGGAAGGTTATTTGTAGCCCCGGCAGATCAAAAACAGAAAGGGATAGCGTTATATGTTAAAAAAGAAATTAAGGCAGTAGAAAAATATGTAGACCCACAAGAGAGAATTTTGATACTTGAACTAGAATTAGGGTACAAGCCAATGTTATTAGTTACAGTTTATGCGCCAAATGACAACCAAAGTCAATTCTATAAGGATTTACATGAGAGAATTGTTGAGATGGAACAAGATAATGTATGCATTGTGGGAGATCTTAATGTGATAGTAGATATAAGGAAGGATTATTTTAGTAATGCAAAGAACAAAAAGAAAAGGAAAATTTTGCCGAGATCCTTTTTCTATATAACACAGGAACTAAATTTGATAGATCAATGGAGGAGAATAAATTTGGGGAAAAAAGAATTCACATTCTACTCTAACCCACACAAATCGTGGTCTAGATTAGATATGGCATGGATGAACGCAGAACTAGGAAACCAACTAGATACAATAGAGATTATGACAAATGTATGGGCTGATCATAACCCATTAAAAATAATTTGGAAAGGAAGGAAAAGGAAGAGTAGAAGGTGGACACTTAATCCCCAAATTTTAAAGGAGAAAGATTTTGTAGAGAAAATTAAGAAAGAAATGGAACTTTTTTAAAGGAAAATACAGTGGAGCAAACATCATTAGAGAATATATGGGATACAGCAAAGGCAGTCTTGAGGGGGCTGGTAACAGCATATACAGCGAAAAGGAATAAGGAAAGATGGCAAAATCAGAATAAATTACAGGAGGAGATTAAAGACCTAGAAAGTAGATTACAAAAAAACCCCACAAGATGAAAAATTGAGGAGAGAGATGATTCTTACTAGGCATAAATTGAACATTATAAATCAGGAAGAGAGAGTTAAAGAGGTGAAAAGGGCAAAACAGAATTTTTTCAAACATGCAAATAAACCAGGGAGGTGGTTAGCCCATAAATTAAGATTAGAAAGAGAAAGAAGGTTGATACAAGAATTGGAGGATGATGAATGAAAATCAGAATATCGAATGACTGAGAAAAAGAAAATAGTACAAATAGTATATAGGGAGGATGGAATAAACCCTGAGAATATAGAACAATATTTGAAAAGGAAAGGTCTCCCAAAAATTAGAGAGCAACAGAAAGAGATATTAAATAAAGAAATAATAGTGATGGAATTGAAAAGGGCGGTTGAAAGGCAGAAAGATAATAAGACGCCAGGGCCAGATAATCTTCCAGCGGAATTGTATAAATGTATTTATGAATGTCTTCAACCAGTGATGTTAGATGTGTACAATGAGGTATTAGACTTTGCCAAATTACCCAATTCATGGAGAGAAGCAAGGGGGGGATTCTACTGGTTCGCACCTATTCGCTAGAACCGGTTATTAACATTCTAAGCAGTTCGGAGAACCGGTTGTTAGAAGAAATTACTGGCCTAATCCTGTAAGGAAGGCAGGAAGGAAACATTCTGGTGTTGCTTAGAGAAACTGCCTCTCCGTTAACCCTTATTACATTCTTGGCAGAACTAGGCTTCCTGTCTCTAGAACGTCTCTGGAGTTTTTTTTCCCCTCCTTTGCTGGTACTTTGCTTGTGTGGAGTGACCATTCAAAGTTACAATGGCACTTAAAAAGGTGACTTATGACCATTTTTCACACTTACAACTGTTGCAGCATCCCCGCAGTCACAAGAGGCCAAGCGAGGAGATGCCTGCCTCGATATGAGTGATATTGAGTTGGCCACGCCCAGTCAATCACATGATCACCAAGCCATACCCACCAACAAAGCCACGCCCACAAAACCGGTTGTTAAAAAATTTGAATCTCACCCCTGGAGAGAAGCAAATATTTCACTAATTCCTAAAGAAGATTTAGATCACAAACAGATTAAAAATTATAGACCAATCTCACTCCTGAATGTAGACTATAAAATATTCGCAACAATAATGTTGAAAAGACTAAAAATTATATTAAATGAACTTATTCATATTGACCAGAATGGTTTTCTACCTTCTAGGCAGATAAGGAACAATATAAGGATAGTATTAAATGTATTAGAATACTATGAGGCCCACCCGGGAAAGCAGGCAGCGTGGATTTTCTTGGATGCTCAGAAGGCCTTCGACAATCTCAGCTGGCAGTTCTTGATCCAACAGGTAGAAAATATGGGATTTGGATCTAAATTCAAGAAAATGATTGGCACAATTTATTCGAACCAAAAAGCTAGGGTAATTATAAATGGGGAGATTACTGAAAACTTTAAGATTATGAAAGGTGTTAGGCAGGGACGTCTAATGTCGCCTCTGCTTTTTATCTTGACCATCGAAGTGCTTTTAAATCAGATTAGACAAAGAAAGGAGATAATTGGATTGAAGAACAAAAAAGAAGAATATAAAGTACAGGCGTTTGCGGACCACTTAGTGTTTTTTGTGGAAGATCCAATGGAGTCAGGGACCTATCTAATTCAAGAATTAGAACAACTGATTGATTGTTCTATGTGTCAGGAAATGTCTCCTTATTTCTAGACTGGATCTCTCGATCCATTTTTATTCATTGTTCTTACACTACTTTAAGGTGGTCTGGGGAATTGACACCCTCTTGTGGCAGTCCCTTAGATATTGGAAGACTGCGATCATGTCACTCTAAGCCCTCTAAGACTAGTATTTAATGGGGTGAAAATTAATTTTTGCAATTTTTTCCAATGAGAGGTTCTAAAAATATATATTTGTTTACCAAGAATTCAAATTGCTGTTATTTTTGCAATTGCACAACATTTACCGTGTTTCTCACATAATAAGGCCGGGCCTTATTTTTTTTTGACCCCCGAAAAAATGGCTAGGACGTCTTTTCGGGGTGACTTAATTTCCCCCCTTGCATCCTCGGGTGGGTGGGCGGCGCGACAGCTTGATATTCGGGAGACCTTCGGGTTCGGGCCACCGTTGCTTTCCCTTCTCCCTTGCTGCCGCGGGCGTTTGGCGCAGCCACGTGCGGCCAGTCAGGGCTCCTCCCTGCAACCGGAGCCCTGAGGAGACACTTGGCTTCAGGCGCTCCCGTCTTCCCTTTGCTTTCAAGGTAAAGCGAATTATTTTACAAAGCCTCCCCTGCCCGAGAGGGCAGCCCAACCCCACGTGGGAGGCTAATTTCCCGGGGCCTCTTCCGTTCCTCCCCGACCTCCCTACACTGCGCGCCTCTGACGCGCCGGTCCCTTCAGCCCAGCGAGCTCTTCCACCTCAAAGAAAGGCCAGGCGGGCGGCTGCAGACAGCAGCAGCGGGTCTGAGCCGCTCGCAGCGAAACAGCCACCACCCTTAGCCCGACGCAGGGAGAACGAGCGAGGTTAGCGCCCGCCAGCCCGTCCTTCCTGCCTTTGAGGCACCTGCACCGAGCGCTCCGCGGCCTCGGTTTCCCCTACTGGCGGGTCCTCCTTTCGTGCGGAGGGCTGCGGGGGAATGCACTCGCCCGAGAGGATCTCTCCCTCTCTCTCCCGCAAGGTCAACGTCTGCGCTGCGGAGGAGAGGGCTGCAGCCGGTTCCTCCTGCTTGCTGAGAAGTGAGGAAGCCGCGGCTCGCCCGGGTGAGATTTGGGAACGAGGGCAGGAAGAGGCACACACACACCCGCATCTCGCTTTCCCAGCTCTGCCCAGCATTTACAGCTCTGGCGCGGCCCTGGCAGGATGAGCGGAGGGTCCGGCGGGAAGGCGCTCGCTGCCGCCACGGCTGCGCCAGAGCCGTAAATGCTGGGCAGAGCTGGAAAAGCGAGCCGCGGGTGTGTGTGTGCCTCTTCCTGCCCTCGGTTCCCAAATCTCACCCGGTGAGCCGTGGCTTCCTCGCCCGGGTGAGATTTGGGAACCAGGGCAGGAAGAGGCACACACACACCCGCATCTCGCTTTCCCAGCTCTGCCCAGCATTTACGGCTCTGGCGCGGCCCTGGCAGGATGAGCGGAGGGTCCGGCGGGAAGGCGCTCGCTGCCCGCCAAGGCTGCGCCAGAGCCGTGCTGGGCAGAGCTGGGAAAGCGAGCCGCGGGTGTGTGTGTGCCTCTTCCTGCCCCTCGTTCCCAAATCTCACCCGGGTGAGCCGTGGCTTCCTCGCCCGGGTGAGATTTGGGAACGAGGGGGCAGGAAGAGGCACACACACACCCGCATCTCGCTTTCCCAGCTCTGCCCAGCATTTACGGCTCTGGCGCGGCCCTGGCAGGATGAGCGGAGGGTCCGGCGGGAAGGCTCGCTGCCCGCCAAGGCTGCGCCAGAGCCGTAAATGCTGGGCAGAGCTGGGAAAGCGAGCCGCGGTGTGTGTGTGTTCTTCCACCCTGGTTCAAATCTCACCCAGTGAGCCGTGGCTTCCTCGCCCGGGTGAGATTTGGGGAACGAGGGGCAGGAAGAGGCACACACACACCCGCATCTCGCTTCCCAGCTCTGCCCAGCATTTACGGCTCTGGCGCGGCCCTGGCAGGATGAGCGGAGGGTCCGGCGGGGAGGCGCTCGCTGCCCGCCACAGCTGCGCCAGAGCCGTAGAATGCTGGGCAGAGCTGGGAAAGCGGCAGCGGGTGTGTGTGTGCCTCTTCCTGCCCCTCGTTCCCAAATCTCACCCGGGCGAGCCGTGGCTTCCTCGCCCGGGTGAGATTTGGGAACGAGGGGCAGGAAGAGGCACACACACACCCGCATCTCGCTTTCCCAGCTCTGCCCAGCATTTACGGCTCTGGCGCGGCCCTGGCAGGATGAGCGGAGGGTCCGGGCGGGGAGGCGCTCGCTGCCCGCCACAGCTGCGCCAGAGCCGTAAATGCTGGGCAGAGCTGGGAAAGCGAGATGCGGGTGTGTGTGTGCCTCTTCCTGCCCCTGCTTCCCAAATCTCACCCGGCGAGCCATTAACTTCGCCCGGGTGAGATTGGGAACGAGGGGCAGGAAGAGGCACACACACACCCGCATCTCGCTCCCAGCTCTCCCAGCATTTACGGCTCTGGCGCGCCCTGGCAGGATGAGCGGAGGGTCCGGCGGGGAGCGCTCGCTGCCGCCACGGCTGCACCAGAGCCGTAAATGCTGGGCAGAGCTGGGAAAGCGAGCCGCGGGTGTGTGTGCCTCGTCCTGCCCCTCGTTCCCAAATCTCACCCGGGCGAGCCGCGGCTTCCTCACTTCTCAGCAAGCAGGAGGAACCGGCTGCAGCCCTCTCCTCCGCAGCGCAGGCGTTGACCTTGCGGGGAGAGAGAGGGAGAGATCCTCTCGGGCGAGTGCATTCCCCCGCAGCCCTCCGCACGAAAGGAGGACCCGCCAGTAGGGGAAACCGAGCCGCGGAGCGCTCGGTGCAGGTGCCTCCAAAGGCAGGAAGGACGGGCTGGCGGGCGCTAACCTCGCTCGTTCTCCCCGCGTCGGGCTAAGGGTGGTGGCTGTTTCCGCTGCGGCGGCTCAGACCCGCTGCTGCTGCTCTGCAGCCGCCCGCCTGGCCTTTCTTTGAGGTGGAAGAGCTCGCTGGGCTGAAGGGACCGGCGCGTCAGAGCGCGCAGTGTAGGGAGGTCGGGGAGGAACGGAAGAGGCCCCGAAATTAGCCTCCCCGTGGGGTTGGGCTGCCCTCTCGGGCAGGGGAGGCTTTGTAAAATAATTCGCTTTACCTTCGAAAGCAAAGGGAAGACGGGAGCGCCTGAAGCCAAGTGTCTCCTCAGGGCTCCGGTTGCAGGAGGAGCCCTGACTGGCTGCACATGGCTGCGCCAAACGCCGCGGCAGCAAGGGAGAAGGAAAGCAAGGGAGAAGGGAGAAGCAACGGTGGGAGATCTCCCGATATGAAGTGCCCCACCAACGCAGGTAGCACCATATCCGGGCATGCAACAAAAGTACTTCCTAACGGCAAGCCCCCGCTTCCCCCATTTCGCATGTTTAATATGGGGCTTAATTTGGGGGAGGGGCTTAATTTGATTTTATGCCAATAAAACATGGTGGGGCTTCCTATTGGTGGAGGCCGTATTGTTGGAGAAACACGGTAGGTTGGATGGTAAATCCACATCTGATCATATACCCCACAAAAATCTCTTGTAACCCAAATACTGTTAACTTTATCTTCTCAAAATTGTACCTTGAGCTACAAAAATTCAAGTTTTTTTCTGCATGAATCTAGCTAAGCAGAAAAGTCCATGGAATGATAAACTAACATCAGAAAGCAATTATCTGATGTAATAAAATGTTTAAGCAAGTTTCATCAATTTTTGTTTTGATTCATTCTTCGACATCAGCCGCTGATATAACTAACCCTCATGTTTCTGCCTCTGTGACCTATTTCACGTATTTCTTTATTGATTGGCATGACAGTGCATCTGTGGTACTTGCATTCGTTCATCAATGATCTCCTTTATTTCCACTATAGTTAGTTTGCATGTCAAAGGTGGCTCATCTACACCTTCAGATCAGTCAATCACTTCCAGCAGAGTAGATGTTCTGGTGTTGGTTAAAGGCATTTTTCTTACAGAAAAATCTCTCAGCACATCATTGTCTGCACCCCTCCAGTCAATGATCCAGCTCTCCTCTCCTGAATGTCATCTGAACACAAGAGTTTCTGGGTTATCATTTTACTAAAAACGTACCATGTTTTTAGTTTAAAATTCCATGGTTGGCAAAGTAGCTTCTACCACAGCCCTCTTTTGCAGTCTGACTTGCTGCAGTTGGAACAACACATGATGCGGGACTTCAAGCCAAGAATATTTTACTTTGAACCAGCAAGGGTAGTACACACCAATAATGTATTCCACCATCATTCTTAAGTTTTGAAGAGTTTTGCCTTTAAAACCATGTTTTGAAACCCGTATTTGACAAAGCCTATTTGCAGTTGTCAACCAGCATGAAAGGCTTCTGGGCCCAATTTTTAGAAGAGCCAGATCTGTAGGAAGTTCTCCTGTCCTTATTGCCTGTATGATCCTATATCCATAGGCTTGATCAGTTGCTCAGTAAAATGAGAGACTCACCAGCTGAAATTCTGGTGAATGAAGGATCAATGTCAAGTTCTGTTGCAATGTTGCCAGTTTTATCTACCCATTTGTTGTTAGACAAGGTCTTCCCACCCAATTTTATGATTAAGAGGTAATTCCTTCATGTGGAGTGCACACACCAACCAGATCAACATCTGGTCAAGCTTGGCCTCTACCCAGTGCATGGCACCACCTTCACAGCCAGTATTGACATTTGTAGAATCTCCTCCACTGGCCTTCAAGGTTTTGTTAATGCCTTTCTTCTTTATGAAATACACCAGATTATCTGCAATCACTTGAACAGGTTTTCTTGTTTTTGAGCCTTTCTCTGAAATGATAAAGATATCTTCCATCCATCTCACTGAACATAATGTTCTTTAAAAAAAATAATTGTCTTATTTAAAAAAAAACACAATTACAAATCTCTATTTACATTAACAGCATTTGTGTCATTAATACATTCATCTCCTTTTATACCTAAACATCAATTCTTATTTCTATCTTCCACTCATTTGTACCACCTATCCCAAATCGCATAATATCCGAATCATCTTTGCCTTTTAGTTCCACTGTGAATGTATCCATTTCCATACAGTCCATTATTTTTTGTATCAGGTCTTCTTCAGATGGTATCTTTTCTTTTTTCGATCCCTGTACAAAGGCTATTCTCGCCGCCATTATTATATGTATGATGATGTATTGGATGACCTTGCTAAATTTTCCCTTGAATAATGTTCTTCTTTAATGGTACTAGGGAATTACTTTCCTCTGCCAAGAGATATGTTTTTGACTTGATCCCATTTCTCTTGAATCTTGTTCAAGATTATCACTCATGAATTTACAACAGGGGTCACAATAAAACTGTTTGCTCATTCCCACTTTTCAAGCACTTTTTGATTTATGTCTCTTACAAGACTGGTTGCTGGGTAGTGTCCAGTATCATCACTACTCTATATCCCCTACATCTTCTTTTTAATAATTTAAATCCCTCTAGCTACACATTCCAGTCATGAGTTTCATGCCATCAAGTTTTGATAATGACAACAATATCATATTTGGATTTCAAGTTCATGCTATTTGTTCCTCATACTTTGAGCATTGGTGAACAGGCATTTGATTTCTTTTTGACTGAATCTGTGTTGCTTTCTTCATCACCTGTTTTGTGTCTGAGTTCCCTTTCTTTCTTAACACTTAGTTGATTACCCTGAGGTCTGTAATTGGAATAGCTTCTAAATCTCTCCCCACTTCCCCTCCAGTTTTAGTTTAAAGACCTTCAGATAAGGGAAGTCAGTTAGTTTCTAAAAGTCATTCTTCCAGGTTCTTGTTATATCCCATCCCTTAAGCAAGTGCTTTACTTCCATGGTTCTTTCATTTCTTCATTAGATGCCTACTTTTTGTTGGAAGTATAGAAGAAAAAGACCACCTGTGTCCCCCTATCTTTGGCTTTCATGCATAGTCTCTTGGTATTGTTGTCAGGGATTTTGTCATCTCAGCTATCTCCATGGGGAAGAGGAGTAAGGGATAATAAACCTATGGCAAGATATACAACTTCAAAAGTAGTATGACCAGATATTATGGGATGGAACCTAATATGTCATTACGATGCTTTGCTTTTTGTTTTCCTTCTCAAGTCTTTCTCCATATTCAAAATATCTTTTTTCCTAAGGAATTCTCTTAATACATTTTCTCTTATATTCCATGATTCCACTGAAAACATGCACAACAAAATTGTTGCAGCTCAACATACAATTATCAACAGTTGGATTGTTGCATATTTGAAAAGAGAAAGGGAAATAATAAAGCTTTTTAATTTTGGAACTTAAATTAGTTGACTATTATTTAATCCATTGTTTAGTATGTGGATTTCATTCTGAAAGCTTATTGAGGGCTCTTTAAGGAAGAAAGATGAACCATGCCTTTAAACAAAGAAATCAATCTCATGTCCCAGCAATCCCTTTGTTAGCTCATAGCCAGAATTGTGAAGTGAGCGGACAGTTTAATATAGTTTCCAAATATGCAGCATATCTGTGCAGCTTCAATGCTTTCCTTCTCAACTGGGGTAGAATCTAATGGTTATAGAAGTGTATGAGATGAAAAATGCAGATAGACAATGGTGAAGAAATGGATATCATGGATTAGAAATACAGCATTTGGACCTTATGTCCATATGTCATCCAGAAGATAAATAATGCATTTTCATTTTGACTTGAGTTTATGTTTGCTATTAATTAAAGCATATCTGATTGTATATTTTTATGTCTATTCTGAAATTCTGTTTTTATTAGGGCTAGTTCTCAGGAGATTCATGACTGTACCCTTGCAGAAGGTACTCAGAATTGTCAAGTATAAGTAAAAGCACAAAGTAGAAAAACAGCAAACTGAGACAGATTCATGGCCAGAACCCCATTAGATGTATTTACCATTATGACCTGTGGATTTTTTAAATTCTTTGTATTACTATTATTAATAGTCTTTTTCTCTCTCTTAATGACAACAGTATTAATTCTTTGCCAAGTACAAAAGAACAGAATTAAATATTATGATGCCATGTTATGAATAACAGATTTCAGAAGACCTTCCTTCCTTCCTTCCTTCCTTCCTTCCTTCCTTCCTTCCTTCCTTCCTTCCTTCCTTCCTTCCTTCCTTCCTTCCTATAATTGGACATAATACTTTATTGTAGAAACACCTTTCCTATTGCCCTTGCTTAAGTTCCCTCTCTTAGGCTTTTCAAGTAGATAAAGCCATATAAATAATTTTTTGATGATTAATTCTTTTTTGTGTTCTAAATGTTTTAACATTTTATTAAGATAAGATACAAAATACAAAAGTAAATAGGAAAGCAGTTGGGAAAAGGGGTGGGGAAGAAAAGTGAGGAAGGGCTGGGGAAAAGAAAAAGAAGTGTTGACTTCCAACACTCTCTGTTGCAATAAAATTAGCATCAAACCACAACTTTGTTTTTTCATAAACTAGCCATTTCTATAAGAATCTATCAATCTAATTGGTAAAACCCAAAACCAAACTTTCATTCTTTTCCACCTCAAGTACAAAGTTCAAAACCTGTCTCCATGTGGAAACGAAGGTACTTATATTCTTTTCTTTAATCAAAGTAGTCAATTTTGCTCTTTCTGCCAATTGCATCAGCATCTGCAACCATTCGTCCATGGTGGGAATCAGTGTCCTTCTATTTTTGTGCATTTTTGTCCATTTTGAGCATGTCTTGCTGCTGTCAACATGTATAGGGATAAAGCTCCAATTTTTTCCCTGTTTAGACCTAAAAGGAAAATGTCTGGTTTCATCTTTAAGATTTCAGAAGATTTTCAAATATGTCTCATTCTCCAATCAATCAATCAGAATAGAGCTGGAAGGGACCCTGAAGGTCTTCTAGTCCAACCTGCTGCTCAAACAGAAGATCCTATACCATTTCAGACAAGTGACTGTCCAATTTCTTCTTAAAAGCCTCCAGTGAAAAAGCATCCTCGACTTCAGAAGGCAAGCTTGTTCCACTGGTTAATTGTTCTCACTGTTAGGAAGTTTCTCCTTAGTTCCAGGTTGCTTCTTTCCCTGATTAGTTTCCATTCACTGTTTCTTGTCCTGCCTTATAGTACTTTGGAAAATAAGTTGATCCCTCCTCTTTGTGGCAATGTTTCAAATACTGGAATACTGCTATCATGTCCCCTCTAATTCTTCTTTTCTCTAGACTAGCCAAACCCAAATTCTCTAACTGTTCTTAATATGTTTTAGCCTCCAGGACTTTAATCATCTTAGTTGGTCTTCTTTGCACTTCTTCCAAAATCTCAACACCTTTTTTGTAATGTGGTGACCAAAAGTGGATGTGGTATTCCAGGTATGGTCTTAGTAAGCCTTTACAAAATGGTACAACTATTTTACGTGATTTTGATTCTATGCCTCTGTTTATACAACCAAGGATACTAGGTTTTTTTTGGCTGTGCCACACACTGCTGCTTCATATTTAAGTGATCATCCACTAGACCTCCAAGGCCGCTCTCACAGTTACTGTTTTTGAGCCAGGTTTCACTTAATCTGTGCTTGTACCTTTGTTTTTTCCCCGCCTAAGTATAAAACCTTGTTTTTCTTCCCATTAAATGCCATGTTGTATAGGGCCAGTTATTGAAATCTGTCAAAATCTTTTTGGATCCTGAGCTTCTCTTCTGGAGTGTTAGTTGAAATTTGATTTCCTCATCTATTCCACCTCCTATTTCCTCATCTAAGTAATTTATGAAGATATTGAAGAGTACTGGGCCTAAGATGGAACCATGTGGCACCCCATTGCCTACTTCCATCCATGTAGATGTAGTACTATTAAAGATGACTTTTTGAGTACTGTTTGTTAGTCAGTTACAAATCCATGTGGTGGTGATGCTGTGCATCCACTTTTTTTTTTAGCTTACCAAGAAGTAGATTGTGGTCCACTTTGTTGAATGCCTTGCTGAAGTCTAAGTATATTATGTCCACAGCATTTTTCTGGTCTACTGAAATAAGATTGGTTTGGCATGATCTGTTTTTAACAAACCCATGCTGGCTTTTAGTTATAACTTTATTGTTAAGATTGAACTGCTTTGCTTCCTTCAAACCTAATGGTTTTCAATTTACCAATAAACTGGGTGGGGAGAGGCAAGGGGAAAATATAATGCTGAGAATGTATGCGTAGACTGTGATAGCCTGGCAACCATCAAGATGATCATGTAAAGTTAATGTGGGAAGCATGCTCTATACTAAACTATCCAAATATGACTTCCACAAAAGAAGGTTGGATTACTTGGTGTAATGCATGTCCAGTGAGGGAGTGGAGATGGACTTTGTTAGCATGAAAACCATACTAAGGAGAGACGCCACCCTGGACCAGAAGGTAAATATAGAGTTTCTTGGGCTTTGCCAACTTCTACCACCAATTTACCCCCTCATTCGCACTGATAGGCACAAATGCCTTTCACTGAATTACTCAAAGTGTGTGTGTGTGTGTGTGTGTGTGTGTGTGTGTGTGTGTGTGTGTGTGAAATCTAAGCTGAGCCAACCACTTAACTGGACTCTGGAATGCCAGGCGGCTTTTGAAAAGCTCAAATGGCTATTTGCAGGGGAGCCAACCCTTAAATACCTGAATCCAGAGGAATTATTTATAATACAAGCCACTGCTAGCAACATAGTAGTGGGGACCATTCTGCTCCAAAGAAATACAAAGGGGATGCTGCAACACTGTGCCTACACTTTCCAGAAATTGACCGATATCGAAAGACATTCAGCAGTGTGGGAAAAGGAGATGTATGCCGTTTGATTGGCACTGCTGAATTCCTGGAGAGCAGTAAGATCCCTTTCAAAGTGTGGACTGACCACAAGAAACTTAGAAGACCTAAAAACCCCAAGAAAGCTATCCCCAAAGCAAATATGATAGACTCAGTACTTTAAGTACCAAAGTACTTTTAGTACCAAAGAATTTCACTCTTTGGTACTTGCGACGGGGGGGGGAGAACTTCCTCAGTGATGTGTTCTCTCGGATGCACCAATACAAAAGTACCCAAGAAGAAATAGTTAACTCCATCCTCCCCTCCCAGCAACTGGCAATATAGATCTTCATGAGGTGGGGGCTGCTAGCCACTCCTTAGCCAGCTGACCCAATGGGTAAAGGAAGCCCTGAAAGAAGATGCATGGTTCAAGGACCATAAAAATGAGCTGACGATCAGAGAGGATCTGGAAGGGAGACAAGCTGTATGTTCCAGCCAGCCAGATCCTACAAAAAGCATGATGTAAAGCTGGCAGGTCACTTCAGATTTTTAAAGACCCTTCACTTGGCTAAAAGGCAGTTCTAGTGGCCCAAGATGAAGAAAGACATAGAAAGTTTGTAACCAGCTGCCCGGTGTGCATGTCCATGAAGTGATGGTCAGGGAAGACTCCTTTGAGTATTGTTTGTTAGTCAGTTACAAATCCATGTGGTGGTGATGCTGTGCATCCACTTTGCTATTGAGAGAGAGAGAGAAAGAAAAAGAAATAGGAAGAAAGAAAGAAAGAAAAAGAAATAGGAAGGGAGAGAGAGAGAGAGATAAAACTGTGCTATTATTCTTAATTGTTCCATTATTTATCATATATTAATATTTTACATTGTCCTTATACCTAGAGTGATTTTACTGCCTTTTTTTGCCCAAGTATTTTTCAGGGTTTACATGCATTCAATGTCTATAGTCCAGAGCATAAATACACCTGTATTTAACAAAGTTGAAAGGGACGATGGAGGTCTTCTAGTCCAACCCCCGGCTCAGGCAGGAAAACTGAGGATGCCAGACCCTGAGTAGAGGTCCTGGAACGGTGTAAGAATAACACTTAGAAGGGATCTTGGGGGGAACCCTATACCATTTCAGAGAAATGGCTGTCCAGTCTTTTCTTAAAAACATCCAGTGATTGAGCACCCAGAACTTCTGGAGACAGGCAGTTCCACTGGTTAACTGTTCTCACTGTCAGGAAGTTTCTCCTTATTCTTAGTTTGCTTCTCTCTGTGTTCAGTTTCCATTCATTGCTTCTTGTTTGCCTTCTGGTGCTTTGGAAAATATATTGCCCCCCCTCTTTTTGGCAGCGTCTTAAAAGTCTGTTGCCTATCACACTCTTGGGCAAAGCATGTGAGCCATTTCCTCCTTTCAGTGGCCCATGAAAATACATCTGTAGTATGTAGATAATAAAGTCAAAAAAAGATGAACAATATTTTTACAGAACTATAGATACTGTGGCTGGGTGTGACAAGGAATGCCTGGGAGGGGAGGGGCCAGGCGAGGCACCCCTTGATGTGAGTGACATTGAGTTGGTCATGCCCACCCAGTCACATGACCATCAAGCACACCCATCCAGTCACATGACCACCAAGCCATGCCCACCAAATAAGCCACGCCCACAGAACTGGTAGTAAAAAAAAATTTGAATTCCACCACTGGGCAAGTCCATCTGATGTTCCACTGTGGCTTATTGAAACCCTTCTGAGGTTCTACTTAAGACTAATCAAAGGGGAGCCTCTGCTGCCTTCAGTTGTGAGGGGGGGGGGGGGGAAGAACACTATGAAATCAATGAGATACTGTACTCAAGGTATTTTAAGGGGAAATTACAATACTTAGTACAGTGGGAAGGATATCCCTCAGCTGATGCTGAGTGGGTAGGGGCCAACAATGTTAGCGCAGACAAGTTAATAAGAAAGTTCCATGCAAAATATCCTCAATGACCGATTCCCCAATTTTGGGGTATTCCAATAGGTTACCATGTTGCTCTTTAGTATGCACTTCTTGAAGACAAATTAAGTCCAATTTTAATCTTTGTAGCTTTGTGAATATTTTTTTTTCTTTTCATGGGAGAGTTCAATCCATTTATCTTAATTGATAACGTCTTTATTTCTTCTTCCAGCTTTTCATTTATATATAGGTCTTACCCTTCTAGTTGTTCTTCTTGTTATCTGTCTCTGTCCTATTCTTGCACCTTCTCATTCTACTACTCATTTTTCTCCTCTCTTTCTTCTTGATCTAAAGCTTTTTCTTCTATTTGTAGTTCATCTTGACTTTTACTTTCTATCTCTTCTCTGCTTTCCTGTTCTTCATTTGTGGTAAAGTGATGTTTAAAAAATTCATGTGTTTTATCTAGTGTATCCACCTTAAATTTTTTATCTTGCCTTCTGGTATCAGCCATCTAAAAGTCATGTTGTATTTTATCAGTTGTGCTGTCAAAAATTGTATTGTCTCCTCTGCTCTCTAACTCTCCTAGGAATCTGTTTTAAATCCACAATTTCTCTCCCTTTATACTAAGGGGTCATCTTTAGTTCTTTTATATATTTCAGCTCTCAATGTCTTTTTAGTAAATATCATTGTACCTCTTTTAGAAGTTTATGTCTTCTGGCATGGTTCGTATGGATTCTAAAAATATTTTGTCTATTTCCCTTTGTACACCTCGTTTATTTTTCTCTAGTGCTCCAGCCAGCAACTCTGTCATCAAATCAGCTAGGTCTTCCTCTTTCTCTTCCATGATATTCTGCAATCTCAGGAAGTAGGCCACCTTTTCCATCTCCAGAAAAAATACTGTCTCTTCTGGAAGAAGGTGGAGCCTCCTCGCTGACAGACCGTAGATTGCGACTCTCTGTGGCTATGGTCTTTCTCTTTCGTTGGAGAGCCCCGATCATTATGATTAGGGGCTGAAGCTGCCTTGGAGGGGGCGGCGGAGTAAGGAAGCCGCAAGCCAGGTTGAGGGGAGCCGCATCTCCCCCGGCTTGGTCTTTTTCCCCCGAAGATGACTGCAGCGGTGGTTTAAAATGGCCACCTCGAAGAGGAGGACTCAGCTGGATTAAGCTTTGTGCAGGAGGGAAGAAAGAGGTGGATAACATCTGAACCGGGACAACTGGGCAATACAACTAAACAAAAGTACCCCGGGATTAAGGTAACATGGAATTTTTAAGAAAAGAAAAGTGAGAAGCGAAATTACAAAGGGACAGAAAAAAAAAATATTTTTGACAGCTAAGCAGGGCTTCGAACCAGAAAAGGAAGAACTAAAGATTTAATTAAATATTTTGGGAATAAACAGGCATAAAATAAAGCTGGACTTAAGATTGTCAAAAATTAATAATAATAATAATAAAGTTTACAAATTGGAGACTGGATATGCTGGAATATTGAGGTTCGAAAAACCCTAAATAAAAAAATAGGGGAAAAAGATGAAGACTTTGTATAATGGAGAGTGCCACCTTTTGACAAAAAGGGAAAGCATCCTGTTTCTGAATGAACTTGTGTGGATATAACATTAAAGAAATATTGAAACAAAGTAAGAATCTTAGAAAGTGAAAGCAGAACCAGAATAAAGACAAGGAAAGGCTGACTGTGGAATTGATTGATGTTTTTGGTATAGACCCTGGGCTGGAATAATTGAGAACTTTAGAAAATTGAAAGAAGAAAGAAGGAAAATAAAAGTGTTTTTTTTTTGTGTGTGTGAACTTCAACGATCAAAAAATATAAGAGGGTGTAATGATGATATCTCTTCGGGAATTAAAAATGGAACTTAAAAATATGAGAGAATTACAATAGGAAAGAGGCGAATCACTTTGCTCTGTGTTAGAAAAAATGGAAATGGCGATTGAAGAACAAGAAGAAAGAGCTTCAGAGGAGGAGGAGTCGATTCAAGGAGAAGGCATTTTAAATAGACAATTAACACAAAGAACACTACAAAGAAGTGGGCAAAGAAGGAAGGTTAAAAAGTTGAGATTTAAGAAGGCAATCAAAAGGGGGAAATACCTGTGAAGTCGGGAAAGGCAGAAAGACCCAGCAGAAAAGGGAAAAGGAGGATATTAAGAAAGAGAGGGATATAAACTGGAATGAGAAAAGATATGGGGAAAAGAGGGGGAGGAGAAGCAGTAAGAAACAGGTGCATGAAATAAAGAAATAGTAAAATGTTGAAAAGAAATTGTTTTTTTCAGAGATAATGGTTGATGAATTAAAAAGGGGATTCTGCAGGGTGACAAGGGGTAATAAGAATATTTCTGCAATTAAAAATATTTAGAAAATAGGGTAATATATTATATATATATTAGTTATTAGTATAGATACTAATAACTCTTATTAAAAATCAAGTGGGGGGAAAATATGCTGCGGAATCCAAGTGAAAAGATGTAATGATTATTATTGTAACTTCTTAAAAATAATGGTTTATTGGGAATTCAGATGAGGGAATAAAAGTATATTTTAATCATTGAGGTGTCACACTCAAAACAGTAAAAGGGGGGAAACTTATACTTGTTTTTTATTTTTAGTGTTAAAATTCGTATTAATCTAGAATTTATAAAAAGAATGTACTGGAAAGGGAATATGACACACTAAAGAACCAACTAAATTAATAAGTTAATATAGACTATTAAAAGCAAGGAGAGACATTGGTAACTTTATTATTATTATTATTATTATTATTATTATTATTATTATTATTATTATTATTATTATTATTATTATTATTATTATTATTATTATTAGGCAAACACATATTGTTTATCTTTATTTTTAAAATAAATATTAAAGGATTATATTTGAAATAATTGAAATGAAACCAAAAGATGTTTCGATTGAGAGTTATGAAAGAGGCTAGAATTAATGTGTTTGTTTCTCTCCTTACTGAAAATTTGGAATGGAAAAGGTAATAATAGAATTAAGTATGCATATATCAATGTATAATTGCTGTCATATTTGTAGGTAAAGGTGATGACCCAGAAACATGTTGTCCACTAAAAAGAGATTTTTGTTTTTAATGTGCAAAACTGAATAAAGTTTGTTTTTTTTAAAAAATACTGTCTCTTCTAATTCTGTTAGCTTGTGAGAGCTTTTGATCTACTTCCTCCATTTTTTTCTGTTTGCTCAGCCTTTATTTCTATTTTCTATATCCTATGTTCATTCTTCACTATCATTTGCTGAAAATTCCCTATCTTTTCATTCATTTTCCGTATCTTCCCGCATTTCATTCTTAATCTCATCATAGTTTTTTGACATAGCTTCCTGACTTTTCACCATGACTTCTTGGATTGATTGTAGCATTGCTTGCATACTTGGAAGGGAATTTTATTTTTCCAAACCTAGCATGCTTTCTATCAATCTTTGATTGGATGGGCTTGATGGTGCTTCTGATGTTGCTGAAGAGGATGTAGATGAGACTTTCTTTCCTATCCTGGACATATTTGATATACTTGTCATCTCTAGCACTCATAAAAAAACTTATCAAAGGAGGAAAGACAAGAAATTCTATCTAAACAGAGAAAGACTATTTTTCACACACCCCAAATACACCTTCTTCAATTCTCTGGTATAGTATCTATAAAAATATAGCCCCAATATAAAATTTCCAATCATCACTGTTTAACAAAAATATATCTTTGTGATCTACAGAATTAATAATCCTATAAAGTCTGTTGATTACTCATAATTCCCTTAAGGGTAGATGCATCCTCTTTCCTTTTTCCTCTGACAATTTAAATTTATAATCCATGTGAGTCTGTCCACAACTCCTATTGTTATAATCCTCAGCCTCTGCCAGGGATCTGAGATGCTGTTGGGAATGTAAGTCACCTAACAGCTATTTGGGTTGGAAATATATAAACCAGGATAGACATTTTAATACTATGTCTTTAAGAGAATGCTAAAACTGTAATTGGGTGTGGTTCCGCAAATGGCCATAAGATGGAGCCAGAAACCTGCGTTTAGTTTCAGAAGAGAGTCTCAGTGAGTATCTGTTCCTTCTGTTGGAGAGTATTGCCGTTCCTCCTAATGACTGTTACTGATCATTGATGTAAGTCTGTTACTGAACTGTTTTTTGATACTGGACTTTGAAATTTGGATTATCCCTGAACTGAACACTGACTGCTTTACCTGTGAATGACTTGGACTGCTTATCTTGGACTGTGCTTAAATGTTTATTGGAAGTAAAAACCTACATTTAGTGTACAGTGTATCTGTGTGCTGTGTGTGTGTGTTATTTTTCACTACTCTCACTACGTCTCCCTGTACGTGCTCATTCTCCTAACAGGGAATTCCCTCAACCGATGCCTACTTCTTTGTGCTAGCCCAAAAACAAAGAAATTTCATTTATGTCCAATGTCAATCTAAGCTGATTCTTAGTCTCACTTTCCTGGGTTTATTTATATGTATATCTCTTCCCGGTCAAGAGTTTGTATTTTCACTGTCCATGCCTATATGTCCAGTATCTACAATTGCTGCTGTATCTCTTCTTTTCTTTTCCTTTATACTGTATGGTTTACATCTTAGTATCCACCAATATTTTGTTTTCCTTTTAAGAATTAAAATTTATAATCCACCAGGGCCCCAAAACCCACTAGGTCACTAAGCTTTCATTTTCAAACAGTATCTAGATGAAAAGACTATTTCCAAGTTTCGCAATGGATACTTTCCCTTCTTTATTCAATTTTCCAAGTTCAAACTGCTCAATATATTCAAAAATTGTCTCTGGATATCTCACTGATATCCATAGCCAGCTGTGAAACATATTTTGTATCTGACAAATCTCAAGAGTCTTTATGGAGTCTTTCTGGGTCTTTATAGATATAACAACAGTCACTTCCTTTTCTTACATTCTTCTGGTCAGTAGATGGTGCTCTTACTTTCTTTTAAATGCTCAAAGAGCTTCCCCTTAAGAGTTCCAAATCAAACATCACTCCAAAAAGTACTACTAAATGTATTCCTAATAAACTTCAAATATTTAAGGTTCTTTGATGGTAGTTGGTCTGGACTTTCCCTTAAATCAAACTTAATTTCTTTATGGTCATTTCTTATATTCTTTTATGGTAATTTCTTCCATTCCATTCTTTTCCCGATCTGTCAATAGCTCTGAAGTCACCACTATTTTCGGGGAGCAGAAAAATCCTGCTCCACTTTTTTTTTTTTTTTGAGTCTCACTTTTCAAAAACTTTTAAATATTTAAATCAGGATAAATTCATTTGCAGAAAGTTAGAAAGTTCTCACCCAGTACAGCCACATTGCTCCTTGATTTTTCCCTTCATGTCTCTTACCAAGCTGTCACAGCTTTGGGTCAGCCATGTTGACCATCTTCTCTCCTGTCAGCTCCAAAGGGTTTCCCCTAGTTCTAATGGGAGATTGCCTTTCTCCACACAGTCTTCAGGGTTTCCCCTCTATCTTCTTCCACCCCTCTGGGCTTAACTTTGACCATTGAAGGTCTCTGGATAGGCGAAATTAGTGGGAATAATGGAACTCCATTTCCCCAGTCCGCTTCACTGTGACATTACTACCAGAAGAATATTGACTTTAGAAGGGCACGACTTACAATTGGGGTGGCATGCATTTATGTGGTATGGGAAAAGTAAAATATATAGATACTTCCAAATGCATTATATCAGGAATGCTCTGTTTTCAGTATGGGAAAGAATCAAACAGAAACATTAAATGAAAATATTCTATCTGGCTATCCATGATGGAAGCTCTAATACATCCAAATGCTCTTGAACTGGAAAAAAATGTAAGGTATAAAGATATCCTAAATGAACAAGGGGACTTAAAATCAAAACAGGAACTAAAAAAACCATGGAATTGATTTGGCCTGGTGGCCACATATTCAAATACAAACGTGACACAAGAAAAGTACAGAAATATATGGATAAAGAACTCCTAGAATTAGATCAGATATTTCTAGGGACAGATGATAAATTAATAAAGAAAATATGTAGCTACTTATTGAACTTTAAAATGGAAGAAGAACATGTAAAAGAAATTACGATAGTATAGGCCAAAAATTTTGGATATACTATAGAATTAGACAATTGGCAAAAACTTTAGGAAAGAAAGTACAAACAAATGATGTCAACAACATATAAAGAAAACCTTTACAAAATGTTCTATACATGGCATTTGCCACCAGCAACAATGGCAAAGATGTTCCAAAACATATTGCCAGAGTGCTGGAAATGTAAACAGATACCGGGGTTCCTATTACCATATGTTGTGGACCTGTCCAGTGCTGAAAAATATTGGTTAAAGATAAAAAGATGGATAGAAGAAATGACAACACGACAAACAGATTTAAAACCAGAATTGTTCTTACTAGGTATATTACCAGGGAAACATAACAAAAGAATTATATATTTAATATTACATGTAATAACAGCAGCGAGAATTATGTACATGCAAAATTGGAAAAAAGAAAATATACCTATAGAAGAAAATGTAATAAAGAAAATACTAGATTGTGCCAAAATGGACAGGTTAACAATGAAAATTAAGGATAAAGAGGAAACAGAATATTATTTAACTTGGGACTTATTTTATAATTGACTAGAAAATAGAAGCAGAAGTTGTAAATTTATAATTAAGGACAATCAATGAAATAGAAAGATAGAAAGATAGATAGATAGATAGATAGATATAGATATAGATATGGATATGGATATGGATATATATATATATATATATATATATATATATATATATATATATATATATATATATATATATATATATATATATATATATATATATATATATATATATATATATATATATATATATATATATATATATATATATATAAGCAATAATACCATATGTGATGACCCAGGGCATGGCACAAAGGCAACACAGTTACATAAGTAAGAAAAGTCCCTTTAATACCTCCAACTTTGCCCCCAATGTCCAATTACCTTCGGCTGGAGAAAAAACTCTCCCAAAAAAGAAGAGGGGGTGGGCCTGGATCTTCCTCTGAATTCCCTCTGCCTTGTCTATCTATCTCTTCCCTGCTCTGCCCAGCTGAACTTTGCCCTTCCCAGTTCCTTCCACAGCCACTGGAGCCACACTCCCACTCCCTGTCAGCTGCTTGGCCTCCCCCTCGGAATCAGATTCCGACAGGGGCATGACACCATAAGCAATATTATCACTGGATTATATTTGATTATAAATTAAATTGTACAGGGCAATTAGAAGTGAAGATTATATTGTATATATTATGAGAATAATGGTTATAATTACGGTATGTATAATATTATGTGTATTTAAAAGAGATTTGATATAGACAGTACACTACCATTGCAGAAATGGAAATGTTATGTATAACAAAGGAAAATGTATAATAATTTTTTTAAAAATAAATAAATAAGTAGAATAGATAGATTATTGACATTTTTGAACTTTGTTATTGGAGAATCCTCCTGGAATACTGTGGACACGGTCAAGAAAACCAACCATCCAAACAAATCAACCTGGAGTTTTCATTTGAGGCACAAATGATTAGACTCAAATTATCCTATTTCAGATACATTACTTAAAACCTAATGCCCTAGATAACATTATAATATTGGGAAGATGGAATATAAGAGGAGAGGAATATGATCAACAGCAAGATAGATGGACTCAATATGCAATGATGACTTTCCCCCCCCTGTAATGGCAAGTTTTTCTTTCAAATATTTAAAGTATGTTTACTGTCTTTCAGGTTAGCAAAACAGAAATACATCAAAATCTGCTAAAAGTGGTGCTAGAAAGCAAAATTAATTTTGATAAAATATATAGGATAAAGCTTAATCTAGTGGAATTAATGCTTATATTTCCTCCTTTTTCTTTCTTTTCTACACAAGTAGTATATTGTCTAGTACTACAGAAATAGCAGGCAAAAAACAAAACAAAAAACCAAGTTCCAACACAAATTCACCCATGCAACAGAATGCCAAATGGTCTTGAATTTTAGTAAAATAGGATGAAATTAATAAATCAACAAAAATGTGCACATATAGGGCAAAAATCAAGGAAAAACACTACTTGAAAATATCAGTCTGGCTCTCCACGATGGAAGCACTAACACATCTAAATGTGATGGACATGGGAAACATTATAAGATATAAAGATATTCTAAATGAGAAGAGGGAATTGAAAAACAAACAGGAATTGAATAACCAAGGGATAAATTTAATATAGTTAACCGCATGCACAGACACAATCTAGATACCAAAAAGATACCAAAACATATGGTTTCTATAAAGAACCAATGAAATTGGATCAAATTCTAACAGGACCAGAGGATAAACTGATTAAAAAATTCTATAATTACTTATTGTCTATTAGAATGGAAGAGGAGCAAGTAAAGGAAACTATGATAGCATGGGCTAAAAAATTTGAGTATTCCATAGAATTGGACAAATGGCAAAAGTTGTGGGACAGAAACTATAAATAGACATTGTCTATTGCATATAAAGAAAATTTATACAAAATGTTTTCTAGGTGGCACTTCCCACCAGCAAGATTAGCCAGAATTTTTAAGGATATGTCTGCCAAGTGCTAGAAGTGCAACCAAATTGCAGGCACGTATTATCACATGTGGTGGACGTGTTCAAAAGCAAAAAAATAAAAATACTGGACTAAAATACATCTGGCTAGAAAAAATGATAAGGGAATATATAGATTTAAAACCAGAAATATTCCTGTTGGATAAATATAGTAAAAGAAAGGCATATTTAATAGTACATGTATTAACAGCGGCCAGAATCGTGTTCACACAACATTGGAAGGGAGAGATCTTCACAGAAGAAAAGATAAAAACAAAAAATTTAGAATGTGCAAAAATGAATAAACTAAGATCTGTTCTATCATTGGTTAAACAAGTGAAACAGGAGTTAGAAATTCGAAGATTACAAGAGAAAGATTAATCTCACGATCAGGGTTGTTTATTGTAACTTATTACTTGTGATTAATTTTGATTAATTTTACTAATTAATATGTATCAATGTTATGAAGGAAAAGCACTGTTATCACGAAATTATCATTAGAGAAGACTATTACTATGATGAATATTACACACACACACACACACATATATGAAAAAGTGCACATACAAAATTGCCTAATCAATATGATCAGGTTTTTTTTCTCACTAGGTGAAAAAATATGAAACATTATGTAGTTCTGCACTCTATGTACTGTATGATCAATATTAATTTTTCAAAATAATTGTAATTGTGTTATGTACCGTATTTATCGGCATATAACACGCACTTTTTTCCCCCTGAAAATAGGGGGCAAATGATGTATGCGTGTTATACGCCGATATAATGTTAAGAAGCCTTCGGTGAATGCTGCTGGGATCGGGGATCAAGGACACAAATGAAAGAAGGGGAGGGAGGAAGCAACCGAAGCCTGTCCTTCTCTTTGGGTCAGCTCTCTCAGTCGCTCTCTCGCTCCTCCACCAGCACAGGAAGAAACTGCTTCAAAGAAGCGGGGGCTTTTCCTGTCGCCGCAGCTTCCCTGAAGCGCCCGTTTCTCCCCACCCCCACCCCAGTGCCCGCAGTGCTCCGTTCTGCCTGCCTGCCTGCCTTCGTTAATGGTTGAATCGGAACAGCTTCGGCTGAGTAAAAGAGGCGAATAGTTATTATTCTCAGCCAAGCTGCTCCCAAACAACCAGAAACTAAGGCAGGCAGGCAGGCAGGCAGGCAGGCAGAATGAAGATGCGTGTTATACGCCTGTGCATGTTATACGCCGATAAATACGGTAAATATGTCCGTTGATAATGAAACAACTGATGATGAAATGTCAGCTCTAATTTTTCTTTTTAACACTAGTTCGTTTGCAGCTCCAATTGATTATTTTAGAGGTGGCTGACTTCTGGAGCCAAGGAATGCATAGAACATTTTTTAAAAGCTACAAAATGAAAAATGCTACAAAACATAGAGGCTTTTTATTTTTAAAAAAATCCTGTGGAACACCTATTTTTACAGAGTACAATGCAACATTCCCTAACTCAGTGTGCAGAAAACAAAGCTAGCAATTTTTAGCAACTCTGAGAACAAAAATGGTCCTGGGAAGTTACATGGGTTGTTTAAACCTGGCTTTATAGATTGTTAATCAAATTATTTGATAAGCTATTGACTTTTTAGAAGAAAAAGCAATAGAAATTGGATTAGAAACACATCTCAGCTATGTATGCAAAAAGCAATTAATATTAAATTCATAGTGACAAAAGCATGCACACTTACTGTGGCTAATTCGTCAAACTTTCCAAAGAGTTCATTCAGAAGCTTCACTAGTTCTTGAGCAGTGCACTGAGATGCCAAACTGGTAAACCCCACAATGTCTGCAAATAATATACTGTAAAATGAAAGGAAGAGTCAGAAATATTTTGCCAAAAACTATATGTTAACATTTTAAAGGAATTCACAGAGAAAATTGGGGAATGAACATAAAACAAAAATATATTATATTATAATCCTCTGTTTTTACTCTACCGCAAAAAGCAATGGAAATACTCCAGAAAATTATGAAGTTAATGAAATTACAGTATTTATGCTAGTGTATATTGTTCGTACTGTATTTTCATTGAATAACTGGGATATTGGATCAAAACATTGGCAAGTCTTGGCAGTGCAGTTGTGAAACTTGCTGCAAATTGGCAAGAAATATGTGTGTGAATATATTAAAAGTTGACCACATAGAATCAGCAAATGCTGGTGACTGCAAATTATTTTAAGTAACCAGCCTTTTCTTGGTCATGCCTTGAAGGGAGTACTGTCAGCAAGGGTGCTGGCAGAAGCATGGATTGCAGTTCTCCTATGAGCTGCTCGGAGCATCCAGAGATGGGAGGTGCTTCAGTCTCTGCTTGCTTAGGCTGAGCTTGAATTGAGGAACGCTCCTCCTCCTCTTCCACGTGACTCTTCCAGGGCTTCCCCAGTTTTGCTCAGCCTCGTGCAAGACAGGCTGTTCTGCTCTTTGCTCCTTGGCCGAAGCAGAAATTTTGGATTCTCTTTACTCCTTCGATCAGCGCTAAATCAGCTTCATTCCAGGTTTGAATTCTCTCTCCTTAGCCCCCTACGCAATTGTTCTATTTGGCACTCTTGCCATTAAGGGGAAGCGCGATTTTCACCCCCAGGGAGGCAAAGGGAGGGTCAGTAGCGAGCCTCGCACTACCTCCCATAGCCAGAAATCCCTTTTCCCTCTCTGCCTTTTTCTCTGCTCCGTTTGAGTCGTACAGCAATTTCCCCCCCACCCTCGAACTCCGTTATTTCTTTCTGCCTCTTACTGCTATTTAAAGGAAAAAACCCATTCTCTCCTTCTGGCCCCTCTCTAAACCGAGCTTCGGTTTAGCTTGCCAGGCGGGCAATCACTGCTGGAAGGCACGTCGTCATTGCGGCCGCCATTTTGGAGGCTTCCTCGTGGCGCGTGCCATTTTGTTTTCTCCCTAAGTGAAGGCTGTGTGTGGAATTGAAGTATTAGGCCCCGCCTGGCCCTATTTCAGAGACAATCCCTGTTTTCTCTATTTCTGACTTGTATTTGATTGGAGTATTCATTGGCTCAACCCCACAGCTTTCCTCCAGCAGCGCAGCAGCTGCACCCAGGCCTTTCGTGTCAGCCTGAGCAAAGAGGCTGCTGCAGACCCTAGCTTAATCTTACCGGGCCTAGGCGTTTTTCGAAATTAGGCTAATTGGTCCTCTTGTTATCCCAGGAGCAGGGATCCATCCATATCAACCTCGGTTATAATATTGATTTCTGAATTACAGTATAATATTTTCATACTCAAATATTATCACTGTGGTACGGCTCAATTGTTGTTCTCTTTGACTTCATAACCATATATCTCCACAGAGATATATATAAAGAATAAAAAATAAAATAAATAAATAAAATAAATAAATAAATAAAAAGAACAACTAAACTAAATTTACACTAAAAGGGGGGGGGGTAATATTGATCAGGGACACCGTCTTTGCATAGATCGGGCCCTGGGCGTGCCAACCGCCTCATTTTTGATATCTAATATACTACAATTACATCTAAGTCATTGCAATGGCAGATGGCAATACTTCTAGGGGATCTTCTTTGAAGGCAAAAGCAAAAACCCACCACTTGCGCAGGCAGGCTAAGGAGACCTCCAAAGCGGCTCAGAGGGACGCCCTAAGGCGCCACAAGGCCCTGCAAAAAGAAATTGAAAGGAGATCTAAGGAAGCACTCAAGTTGCCTCAAGTCCCTCCATCCTCTAGTCCCTCTACCTCTGCTCAACCTCCCCCACCAGATGTTTCCTTCTCCTCCAGGCGCAGCTTGCCATCTCAGGAACAACAGGTCCTGGTTCCTGAAACATTGGCCAGAAAGGCTCCTGAGGCCACCTTCACCCCAACTGCTGCCGGTTTCCGACAAGAGGAGTCTCTCCCTGAGGAGATCCCTGAGAAAATAAGATCCTGGATGGAGTTGGCCATTCGCCAAGGCATCGCAACTGGCATCCAGCAAGCCGCCAGGTCCAGTCTGTATCCGGTAGGCTCTGACCAGGAATCTCACTCGGTGAAGTCCCTTCCTAGGTCTGAACAGCATCTGGCCCAGGTGCCCTTGCATAGGGAACCCTCCCCCCAAGGGCGGGAGGAGGAGGCGGAGGAGGGGGACGAGGAGGGTGATCAACTCATGGATCCAGGCGACTTTGATTTGGGGTCCATACACTATAGCGAGCCCCTATCAGACATAGACCCTCTAGAGGATGAAATGTCCGAGGACGAGGGGCTCACCCCTGACCAGCCCGCCTTCGCGGGCCTCTTTAAGCCGCAACTATTCAAATCCTTATTGTTTAAGGCCAAAAATATTTCAGGTCTGAGTAAACAATCCCCCTCAGTCCATCCTGCCCCTCCTGGGGAAGGACCTGAAAACCTCATTTTTAACCAACCCGTGGTAGAGGCCGAGACTATACCAGCTCCCCCTATCCTTGCAGATATGGTCCAAAAACTACTGGCGTCTGTAGTGGTCCCCCCAGCCCCCTCTAACCACGACAAAAAATTCTTTAATCTGGATCCGGACTTCTCTAAACTATTGAACACCCCTGAGGTCGACGAGCCCATTGTGGGCCTGGCATCCTCCTCGATTCCGACTGAGGCGTTAGAGGCCCTAAAGCCCGAGGAAAAGCGGGCCGAGCTGGCCTTACGCAAGGCCCATCAGTCAGACGCATGGGCCATAAGATTGGCTACGGCCGCATCTTTCTTTACGAGGTCCTCAATTCGATGGTTGCGCCAGCTCAAACAACATGTCCCCGCATCTAACACCAGGGCGCACCAGGACATTGCTAAGATCACCGCCACAGCCAAGTTCTCAGCGGACGCCACATATCACACCGTCAAATTTTCTGCCAGGACAATTACATTGCACGTCCAGGCCCGCCGCCTGCTATGGCTCAGACACTGGCAGGCAGACTTTAAAAACAAAGCCAAGCTGGCCTCCTCTCCCATAGTGGAGGACAAACTGTTCGGCCCATCCCTGGACCCTTTACTTATGGAAACCAGGAACAAAAAGAAATTCCTCCCTTCCCTCACCCAAAGGTCAGATTCCAGACAGTTGCAGCCCTTTCGGAGGAGGTCCTCTCGGCCCTCCTATCAGGCCTCCTTCTCTCCCAGATATCAGAGGCCTCCCCCTTTCAGACCGGGCCAATTCCAGGATAGACCCTACTCTGGAGAGAGGAGTAGGAGGGGCAGCCAATATAAAAGGCCCTTTCGGGGGTCCAGAAGCAGGCCTTACCGACGTCCCAGATAGACATAAGGACTCCATTCCCATTGGCGGGCGCCTAAAGGTGTTTGCCAGTATATGGGACTCCTCTACTTCTGACTCTTGGATCAGGGATACCATTAGATTTGGCTTGCCCTTGAGTTCCATTCCCCTCCCCCAAACTTCTTTATGGCATCCCCCCTCTCCAAAGACCCGATCAAACGCAATCTGATGGCCTCCGCCATCCAGCACCTCCTTAATATAAGGGCCATCCAACCTGTTCATCCCGACCAACGAGGTCGGGGTTTTTATTCCCACCTTTTTGTTGTTCCGAAACACTCAGGGGGATGGCAGCCCATCCTAGATCTGAAGCGATTTAACCGCTTTTTAACTTACCACAAGTTCAAAATGCACACCCTTCAATCTATTCTATTGGGGATCAGACAAGGGGACTTTCTCACATCTATAGACTTAACAGAAGCTTACCTACATATTGCCATTCAGCCTTCCCATTCCAAATTCCTAAGGTTCTGTTACAATAACCAACACTTTGAATACGTGGCCCTCCCTTTTGGACTGGCTTCCACCCCCCGGACTTTTACCAAGGTCCTGGCAGCTCTGGCGGCCCATATCAGGAATACCCCCATCCGTCTCCAATGTTACTTGGACGATATTTTGATTCAATCACCATCTATCGATCAGGCAGTGAGGGACACCCAGGCCACCTTAGATTCCCTTCAGGAACATGGCTTCCTCATAAATTGGAAAAAGAGCCAATTAGTTCCTTCTACCCGGATAACCCACCTGGGGGCTCTTATCAACACAGTGGAAGGCAAGGTCTAGCTGTCTTCAGAAAGACTCCTTAGTATTCAGAAATTGGTTAAGGAAACTAGGCACCGCAAGAGGGTGCCCCTACTGGAATTGTCTAAATTATTGGGGAAAATGATTTCCTGCATTTCTATTGTTCCCTGGGCCCGTCTTCATACCAGATCCCTACAGTGGTTCCTGCTCCCGTACCAGAGATCCGGCAGAAGCAATTCCAAGCTCCCGGTCAGGGTTCCTTCCAAGGTCCTCATGTCCCTCCTCTGGTGGGCAAGACCACTCATCAACAAGGGCTGTCTCTTCAAGGAACCTCAAAGGCTGACTATCACCACAGATGGCAGCCTATTCGGATGGGGAGCCCACTTCCAGTCTCTCTCATCCCAGGGGAGATGGACTGCAATAGAACAATCGTGCAGTATAAATTGGCTGGAGCTTCACGCCGTACTCCTGGCCCTGCACAGCTTTCTCCCCCAGGTACGCGGGCAACACGTCCTCATTTTGACAGACAACGTCACAGCCAAGGCACACATCAACAAACAAGGGGGCACACATTCAATCCAGTTGATGAAGGAAGCCGAGCGCCTCTGTCACTGGGCACAGACCAACCTTCTGTCCATCAAGGCAGAGCACATATCAGGGCTATCAAACATCCAGGCAGACTGGTTAAGCAGGGCCACCATAGACCAATCAGAGTGGCACCCCCATCCATCCCTGTTCAGGGAGGCAACAAGGATATTCGGCAAACCGGTGATAGACCTGTTTGCCTCCCCCCTCAATACCCAGCTCCCGAGATTCCTTTCAAGATACCCATCCCAAGGCGCGGAGAACCACAACGCGCTCCACTGCCCGTGGCCCTCGGGGCTCCTCTATGCATTCCCTCCTCTGGCTCTGGTACCCAAGGTTATCCAGAAGCTGCTCCACGAAAAGGCAGAGTTGCTCCTGCTGTCCCCTTACTGGCCCAGACGACCGTGGTTTGTGGATCTCCGCACCCACTCGGTGGCCCCTCCCTGGAGGATCCCACCAGACAGGATTTCCTTGTCCCAGGGGCCCCTCCTACACCCAGACCCGCAATGGCTCCAGCTGACCGTCTGGAGGTTGAGCAGAGCGCTTTGAGGAAAGGACAGCTCTCAAATAAGGTCATTGACACCATCCTAGCTGCCAGACGACCATCAACCACCCGAATTTATAATGCCACATGGGCCTTTTTCTGTCGTTGCTGCAACAAGCTTCAAATTAACCCACTTTCTCCCTCCATAGCTCAAATTTTAGAATTTCTTCAGGAGGGACTTGACAAGGGGCTGTCTCCTAACACGCTAAAGCGTCAGGTAGCTGCCCTGTCATCAGTCCTTTCTTATGAGGGTCTCAGTTCCCTCTCTCACCACGCCCTCATCCGAGCCTTTCTTAGAGGGGCTACTAACTTACGCCCCCCCCAGTGCACCGGTTTCCCACCTGGGACCTCAATAAAGTCCTCCTCTCCCTCACCAAAGAGCCTTTCGAGCCTTTGAGGGAGACGAGTCTCCAATTCCTAACATATAAAGTGGTTTTCCTGGTAGCCATTACATCAGCCCGACGTATCTTGGAAATAGCAGCTCTGTCTGTCAGGCAAGACCTCTGCGTCTTTCACGCAGATAGGGTGATCCTCCGACCCGACCCCACCTTTCTGCCAAAGGTTAATTCAGCTTTCCACAGAGCCCAGGAGCTCATCCTCCCAAATTTTTGTCCCAATCCGTCGCAGGAAAGGGAACAACAATGGCACAAACTCGATGTAAGACGCGCTCTGCGTATTTACATCAAACGTACAAAGCCCTTCAGGAAGTCAGAGGCCCTATTTCTGTCTTTCCAACCCAAAACAAAGGGACACAGGGTGTCATCTTCTACCATAGGACGATGGATTAGGGCGGCCATAGCTAAATCGTATCAGTCCCAGGCCCTTCAAGTTCCTAAGGGCATAACGGCCCATTCAACCAGGAGCGCAGCCAACTCGGCGGCCTGAGCTACCCAGGCACCAATAATCAAAATGTGCCGGGCTGCGACTTGGGCCTCACCTTCCCCCTTCATTCAGCACTATAAAATTGACGTGTTTGCCTCTGCGGAGGCTTCATTTGGCAGGCGGGTCCTGCAGCGTGTTCTTAGGGACCCTAGGGAGATCCAGGACCAGACGGAGTCCCTCCCTTAGGACAGGCCAAGCTTTGGTATGTCCCATCTCTGGATGCTCCGAGCAGCTCATAGGAGAAGGGGTGTTGGTACTTACCTGATACGCCCTTTCTATTTGAGCTGCGAGGAGCATCCAGCCCCACCCTAATTTTCGTCTGGTGGGGCCTCTCCCCTTCGGCCAAGGACCAAAATTGTTAGATGATAGGGATAGGAGCAACCCTTTTTTTCCTCTCGCCTTCGCAAAACTGGAGAACGCCCTGGAAGAGTCACGTGGAAGAGGAGGAGGAGCGTTCCTCAATTCAAGCTCAGCCTAAGCAAGCAGAGACTGAAGCGCCTCCCATCTCTGGATGCGCCTCGCAGCTCAAATAGAAAGGGCGTATCAGGTAAGTACCAACGCCCCATCTCAGCTCCATCAAATCTCTCATAAAGCCGAGCTAATATTTTTGAGTTAATTTGACCATCATGATATTTCCTTCATGTTTATCACTTCCTGTGTACATTTGTATTATCCCTGTCTCTTACTGTAATTTTGATTTAGATGAAAGCTATCTCTATAAATTCCAATGGTATCACCATACCTCAGTGCAAGTACAGGTAATCCTCAACTTACAACAGTTCGCTTAGTGACAGTTCAAAGCTACAACAGCACTGAAAAAGTGACTTATGATCATTTTTCACACTTATGACCACTTATGACCCCACGGTCATGTAATTTACATTCAGATAGTTGGCAACTGACTCACATCAAATGGTAGCAGCATCCCAGGGTCATCCCGGGGTCATCTGATCCCATTTTGTGACCTTCTGACAAGCAATTCAATGAGGAAACCTGTTCTGACTCAAACCTGGTTCCAAGTGAGTGAACAAGACAAAAATAACAGCACAACCTTTTACTGTTCATTTACAAATCCCATTTCTTCACAGATAAAAGGCTGCTTCCAACTAATTAGCTCCGACAAGAAAGAGCCTTGCCAAGTTTTTGCAAGGCTGCCAAGAACAACAGATAAAGTTCCTAAATAATAAATCAAAGTGTCTCCAAACACAACTCGGGTATTCTAATGTCCACCAGGCTCAAGTATCAAACTGCTTTGCCTTCTTCAAAGAACTGCAGTTTCTCAGCTGGCTTTTATCTTCTCAGGGAGGGGCCATTACCTTCCAGCCTTACTCCCGATCGCCTGTGCTGATGCAGCTGCTCTTTCCTTTGAGCAGCCATGCATGCATGCGCACTGGGCATGGGCTCCTCGGGGGCCTCTTCATCACTACTGCCATCCTTCACAATCTCCAAAGGCAGCATTCCATTGCCTGATGGTCCTGGCCCCATCCCTGCATCACACGCAGGCCCCTCATCTGAGTCCTCATTCTCCAAGACCTCAGCCATCCGCAGCTGCTGCCGGGCGAACCACAACAAAACGAGATTCACTTAACAACCATGTTACTAATTTAACAATTGCAGTGATTCATTTAACAACTGTGACAAGAAAAGTTGCAAAATGGTGCAAAGCTCACTTAACAAAGGTCTCACTTACCACCATAAATTTTGGGCTCAGTTGTAGCCGTAAATTGAGGATTACCTTTACTTCAAAACAAGTGCTTTTAAACATATAGGACTACACAGGAAGAACCTCTCTTCAACTAATTAAAGCAGCAAAGTCTTTTACCAGGCTCATGTGGCTTCCCTCATAGGTATCTCTGAATGACCATGTCTTTTTTACCATGATATTTTACATTTTTATCACTAATATTTTTATGTTGCTTTATTTAGTTCAAAGCAAGATATAACATAAACAGAAAATTAACTAGTTTCTAGTTCCCTCAATTAAAGCCTACAGGCCCCTTATTACCTTTGTTGCTCTTCTCTGCACTCTTTCTAGAATTTCAGCATCTTTTTAATATCATTAATGATATTAAAAAGATGCTGAAATTCTAGAAAGAGTGCAGAGAAGAGCAACAAAGGTAATAAGGGGCCTGTAGGCTTTAATTGAGGGAATATAGTATTCAAGTAGTATTCCAAGTGTGGTTTCACCAGTGGCAATATAAAGTGGTCATATCACTTCATATGATCTTGACACTATCCCTCTGTTGATGCAACAATTGGTGAGATTTCCATCTCACCAATCACTTAGGATTTTCTTCATTTTTTTCTAATTACATTTATAGTATTAACAGCTTTAAAAGATGTAACGGCCCCCATTGGGTGTGAAACCTCCAGATTTCCATCACCAATCACAGTCCTTTAGCCTTTATTAAAAAAAACCTTTCTATCAGCCTTTATATTTTCTTCAAATCTATTAGTCATCCACCTTTCATATGGAGGTCTCATATGCTATGTAAGTCATCCTTGAATTCCACAAAGCCATGCTAAACCTTTTAAAAAAAAATAAAATCTACATTTTGTTTCAATACTATGTGTGAATCAGCTGCAGTATATATCTCTATATACTCAAGGACAGAAGATGGCTGCTGTTTTTGTTGCTGCTGCTAAATGAGCTGTTTCTTATGCGGGTTCTTAAAAAAATAAGGGTTGGGTTAGATAAAACAGGAGATGTGTGAGGCAAGTAATGTCTTTTTAGCTTATTCCTTTCTACAGAACAGTGATTTGGCCTCCCATTAAGTAGCTTAATGGGAATAGATTAATGTGTTCATGGAGTAGATGGCTCACCCAAGTTCCTGAGACACTGCATACAATTCAACTATGAACGACTTGAACATGGGAAGTGCTGGTGAAACAGTAAACCACTCACCCAACAAGGGAATGTTGTGGGAATAGAACACTTATCAGAGAAAGGCGTGGGGTAACAGTTCTCAAGAGGTAAACTGGAATACTTTTTGCCAGCCTTTTATAAGAATGAATGTTTTAATTTACTTAATAGGTTAGTTTATTTTACTTTACTTTATTGTCATTGCACCTCATACAACGAAATCAAACACCATCTTTAGTGCACATCATGACCATGAAAACAAACACAAACACACAACCTTCACACTCCACACATTGAATTGAAAAACCCCGACTGCACTATATAGTAGAATTCAACAGAACTACTGCTCTGGATAGAAGCTGTTTTTCAGCCTATTTGTCCTTGTTTTTATTATTCTGTACTGACTCCCAGATGATAATAGTTCAAAAAAAGGGTGCCTGGATGAGATGGATCTTTGAGAATGTTTTGAACTTTCTTAAGGCAGTGGGAGCTATAAAGTTCTTCCAAAGAGGGGAGGGGGCAACCAATGATCTTCTGGGCAATGATGTTAACCCTCTGGAGTGCTGTCCTATCTGCCACTGTGCAATTGGCAAACCATACACAGGTGCAGTAAGTTAAGATACTCTCTATGGTGCAGCGGTAGAAGGTCACCAGCAGTTTTTCATTCAGTTGTTGTTTTCTGAGAAGTCTCAGGTAGTATAATCTCTGCTGGGCCCTTTTGACCAGTGCTGCAATGTGAGCACCCCAGGTCAGGTCCTCTTTTATGGTAACACCCAGAAACTGAAAACTGGCCATTTGCTCCACTCTGTCTCCATTGATAAGCTGGATGTCTGATTTGTTCCTTCTATAGTCCGTTATATAAGCTCCTTGGTCTTATTGGTGTTGAGGACCAAGTTATTGTCTCAACACCATCAAAGCAACCAATCCACCTCATCTTGGTAGGCAGACTCATCCCCCCAGAGATGAGCCCCACCACTGTTGTATTACCTGAAAATTTAGTAATAGTATTACTAGTGTGAGTGGGAATGCTGTCATGCACATAAAGAGTATAGAATAAGGGACTCAACACGCAACCCTATGGTGTACCAGTGTTAAGAATAAGGGCTGAAGAGGTATTACCTAATCTGACTCACTGTGAGTGGCCAGACAGGAAATCCATAATCCAAAGGCAGATTGAATAAGAAAGTCCAAGTTTGCACACTAGTTTATGTGGAAGAATTGTGTTAAATGAAGAATTAAAATCTACAAAAAGCATCCTTACATAACCCCCCTCCCCGATGTTCTAGATGAGTCAAAGCAGTGTGAAGAGTGATGGCTATAACGTCCTCTGTAGATCTATTTCTTCTGTATGCAAACTGGTGTTTATCAAATGTATGTGGAAGACCAGAAATGATGTGCCGACAAACCAATTTCTCAAAGCACTTCATGATGATAGGAGTGAGTGCCACTGGTTTGTAATCATTGAGGTTATTGATAGAGAACTTCTTTGGCAGCGGAACAATGATGGAAGCCTTCAAACAAGATGGAATAGTGGACTGGGATAAAAACTGATTGAAGATCCTGGTAAAGACTCCAGCCAACTGATCAGCAGTGTTTTTAAGCACTCACCAGAGATACTGTCAGGACTGGCAGCCTTTCTATGGTCCACAGCCCTCAGAATGCTCCTCACCTCCTGTTCCTCTACAATGAGGTGGGGGCTACAATTGGCTGGTAGTTGTATTTTAGCTGTCTCTATGTCTCCACTTCAAAGCGAGCAAAGAAATGATTCAGTTCCTCTGCCAATGAAGCATCCCCCTCAGCAGGGTGACATTGGTCAATTGATGATTGGTAATTTGTTGAATCCCTCGCCACACCTGCCTCATGTTATTGCTATAAAAATTATCCTCAATCTTCCTCTTATAATCAGTCTTGGCCTTCCAAATACCTTTCTTCAGATTAGCTCTGGCAACACTGTATCTTACCCCATCACCAGACCTAAAGGTCCTAACATGCAAGAGGCGCTGGACTTTCTTGGTCATCCAGGGTTTCTGATTGGGATAGATCCTAATACATTTATCCACAGTGGTAGTATATGTGCAGTGTTTGATATCACACAAAACAGTCGCAGTGTGCTTCTCTAGGTCAGGGTGGTAAAAGATGTCCCAATTGGTGTTTTCAAAACAATCCTGAATTTTCCCTAAACAAATGCTAGCTTTCCTACTGGATTGAGGTATGTAATGAAAGAGAGATGGATTCTGAATGATGGATGTGAAAAGGGAACTTGAGGAAGAAAAGCAACAACCCAGAGGTTTTGTTAGCAATATTGCTGAATATTAAATTTACAGTAGATAATGTTGAATTAGCATTATGTAATCTAAAGCCATCGCTATCCACAGGACCAGATGGATTATGTGCTTTTTTCTGAAAAAGCTTGCTACCATCCTAACTGAACCTTTGCGTACAATTTTTGAAGTATTGTTTCGAACTAGTTCCCTGCCAGATCTATGGTCATCAGCTATAGTTATACCAATTTTTTTAAAGGGTGATCTAGTTCAGTCAAAAATTATAGACCAATTTCTTTGTGTTGTATTACATACAAAGTTATGGAATCAATTATAAATCAATTCATTGTTCACCATTTAGAAACAAATAATGTGCTACCCGACAAACAGTTTGGTTTAAGAAAAACTCATCCTGTAATTTACAACTTTTGCACTGTAAAAACATCTGGGCTACATGTCTTGATCAAGGTAAAGCTGTAGATGCAATTTACATAGTTTTGTAAGACTTTTGATACAGTAGTACATGATAAACTGCTGTTGAAATTAAACTCTTACAGCATTTCTGCACATTCGCACAAGTAGATTGTTGTTTTCCTGTCTAAAAGACTGCAGAAAGTCAAAATAGAGAACTTGCCATCTAATCCTGCATCAGTTAACAGTGGTGTTCCGCAAAGCAGCGTTTTAGGTCCCACACTTTTTTTGTTTTATATCAACAATTTATGTGATCAGCTTAAAAGCAATTACATTCTTTTTGCTGATGATGTAAAATTATTCAATTCTACAAATAATTCTTTGTTTCGCAAAGTGATCTCAACTATGTGTTTGTTTGGCAACTTCAAATTTTGATTAATAAATATTCTGCCTTACATATTGGTAAACGTAATCAGAATGTCAAGTATAAGCTAGATGGCATTGATCTAGCAGAAGACCCTCACTTTGTTAAGGACCTAGGTGTACTTATCTCTGATGATCTATGCTCCAAAGCTCACTGTAACAGCATTGCTAAAAGAGCATTAAGAGTTGTAAACTTAATTTTGGAAAGCTTTTTTTCTGGAAACATTGTATTACTAATTAGAGCTTATAAAACTTATGTAGACCAATTTTAGAGTATTATTCAACTGTTTGGAATCACCACCATATATCTGACATCAGTACAATTGAGCGGATTCAGAAGTACTTGCACTCTTCTGTACACAATAGAATTTCCTACGCTACTAGGCTCAAATTCTCAGTTTGGATAACTTAGAACTGTGTCGCTTGCAATCAGACCTAGGTACTGCAAAATTATATGTGGTAATGTTTTATCTGTAAATGAGTTTTTCTGTTTTAATCGCAATAATACGTGCATGAACAACCGTTTTAAACTCAATATAAATCGTTCTAAACTTGACTGTAAGAAATATGATTTCTGTAACAGAGTTGTCAAAGTCTGGAATGTTCTACCTGATTCAGTTGTCTCATCTACAAATTTTCACAGTTTCAGTCACAAATGGACTTCCATGGACGTTACTTCATAATTAAGTGGTCAGTAGAGGGGGCTTGCATAGGTAATGTGCCTATCGTCCCTGTCATTATATTTTTATTCTCTTATTTTTGTTCGGGTTTTTGTTTGACAAATTCCAATAAATAAATAAATAAAATAAATAAATATGCCTTATTGCCTTTTTGACATCAGGTGATGCAGCATCTTATTTTTTATAGACTGTTCTATGATTTCTTCCAAGTGATTTCAGACTGATATTCTAAATGCAAGTTTATTTTCAGGTATGTAATTCTAAATAGTTTTATCTATAAAAGATCATACTACAAACATTCAGAATTCAATGAAATATATAAATGAAGCAGTTCAGTAAAATAAGTATATCTTCTTGCTCTTTGAAGCTTGGAGGCAAAGGTAAAAATTTTGCTCACATTTGCATGTGAGTCACGTGGAATAATATCCCTAAAGGTAGTGAGTGTGGGATCAAACTCGCCAAGAAACAAACCATCCAGTATTTGTAAAAAAAATAGATATAACTAATTCTATCGGGATCTTGGTATTGTAATAAGAAAATACACAGAATAGTCTCCGTGAAACAGGAAAGAAACAAGTTGCACAATCCTGAGAATCAGAAAATAATTAAAATTAATTTAGAATCTGTATTTTATTATTTTCAGATCTATGTTAAACATCAAAAATAAGCAGACATTTTGATATTCAAGTAGTGTAACTGCAAATGCCATATTGTGCAGAAACAGCAGTCATTTAGATGTTTCACGTAAGTGTCAAAAATACTAAATTAATATTGTATAATTTGGGCTTGTCAAAAGGAATATAGACAGAAATAGAACATTTCTGTTTGTATCTGAAAAGAATTCCTGTAACACGTTCAGCTAAATTCTGAATTTAAAAAAATCACCAGGCCAAATAATTCTTCAGTCATGGAGATCATTGAGGGCTTCTGTTCCAAATGAAACCTAAAATTTAGTAACTAACTTGGATTCCAAAACATCCTGTGAAGAGTTTCATGAAAACACTGTTCATCTCTGTTAAAAACTAGCATGGCATTTTCTACTTTACTGACTCAAAATAAGTTGATACACTCTTAACTTGCAGACACTCAGATTTTCATTGCCTGTGTTTTTACTTTTCACTGCCTCTTATTACTGTAGATACATGAAAAGTTTATACAGCCTGATTTATTTTGTAAGTTCATATCAATCCTACCTAACATTGTCATGCCTCTGAATGTAAATCTTATGGAAAATTCTTTCAGGTGGCTTAAGGAAATCTTCCTTCATTTCCATGGCAACATTTCTGGGCAAAAGGCTCATCAGGAGTCGTTCCTAAAAATAAGAACAAACATAATTGTGAGAAACATGATAAACTTTTCTTTTTTTCATTACATCTAGTAAACTGGAATATCTTTGAGACTATCTATTCTGAACAGAATTAACGAAGTGTTTGATAAACTAGAAGAAAGGGACATCTTGCAAGTCTTGAATTTGAGGTAAAAGTCGGGAAACCCCTTGCTTCTACTATGGCTTTTGTCCTTTGGAATAGTATGTCCCACAGAAGATAGAAGAGCTCCTATTTATCAATAAGGAAATCAAGAAGCTCCTGTTTCACAGAGACTTCAAGGAATGGCTGTTATAAATCCTGAGATATAATTTTGGTTTCTGACAATATGTACAAGATCACTGATACTAAGACTGATACTTATTTTTTTGATTGTTAGAGATGATTTTATTATTAGAAATATTGATAATTAATGACCAATTCTGGTATAAGCATTTATTTTTATTTTACTTATTGCTTTTGTATCACATTATATTATAAGGCATTTAGACCAAAGAAATGAGGCAGCATACAAACCTTAACTATAAATAATTAAAAGTTAATATAATAATTCATTCTGTCTAATTTATATATATAGAAAAGTAATATCCAATCAAACCAGAAAACAGAATTAGAATTATCCCAGGCATAAGATTATGAAGATATTTAAAATGTTCATAATTTAATACTGCACTTATCATTTTCATCCAGCAGTGGATCTGCTTTCACCTTTCAGAAATGTCAATTATTTTCATCTAGCATAAAGATCATGGATATGGCTGTGTACACCTTTAAGTGTTATATGAAATATATGGCTTTTGATTAATGCAACTGCCAGCAACCCTAGCATGAAACTGATAAATGCTGATCATTAATTAAATGCTATTTATAACATCCCCTTATAAAAGTTGTAACTTTCAGAAACCTATAGATGTTCTTGTTGATGATTTTTTACGAATAGATATGTGATAAAATTTCATTTTTGTCTTCATGTTTCTTCTGAATTTCTTAAAATGGTAAGAATGGTTGGTAAATATTAACATTCCTAAAAAAAATCTTCAAATATCTAATATTAGTCATAAATCACTATCCATGAAGTAAGATGGAATGGATTGGCCTGGTGATTCTTTGTTTTCTGGAAAAATGGTAGGATCCACTTATCATGTATCATTTTTGAGATGCTATCTTAATATCTTCATTCCTCTGTACAGCATAAACCACCTTGCTGAACAGAACTTCAAAAGCAGATAATTGGCTCTTATTATCATTATGATCAAAATGATATTAATAACAGCTTATAATAGAATCTATAATATTAGTGTGTGAAAGAATGTAGGATTAATTGCTATCTTTTCTGTCTGCTGTTTTGGAATTTAATTAACCTGCTCTTTTGCTACTCCTAGCAAGGCAGATTATAAAACAATGAGACAAAATTATTACAAAATTATTTACTGAAATTGGTAACAGTTAAACATTAATTAAGACTATGATACTGCTTAAAAGTGGCAATTTTGTATTATCTAACATCCTACTGTGGTTTAAAAAAACTGTTCTTTTAATCATTTAAAAAAAAAAGCCTTTTAGTTAATAGTACTTTTAAATTTTTTAACTAATGACGTAGACAAGGAATGTTTAATATTTTTGAGTTTGACTCTTCAAAATTTAGAAGTACACCCAGATTTTTTCCAATGGTTAGAGAAAATTCAGGAATAATGGAGCCATACTAAGGTTTTTAAAAATCTTATTGACATATGAGATTAGGCATTCTTTTTCTTTGAAAAGTAACTAGTATAAGCAGCTAAGTCTTTTTCAATGCTCTTACTACATAGCTATGATATCACAAATCATTTCGCATGATCATGTAAGCCTTCATAAGTTCAAGTCCCATAAGAAACAGAATAGATTGGTTATCTGGAAGACGAAGAGGATGGGTAAAATACAGAAATATACATAATGCTCTATTCTGGAAAGAGAAAACATAAAAGATTCGCTGGATCCTAAGGATTGAGCCAGGAGATGCCAGACCAAGCAGAATAAAACAAGATACTAATAATAGGCTTCTTCATTCTGATCACTCTTTTAGGTAGCAATAACCATTATGTTTCTAAAACCAAATTGCAATCCTTAACTCAGGAATAGCAGAACTTAGGAAACACCTTGTCCTATATTTTGTTTTTGTCAATGGCAAGCATTTATTCAGATTTCTAAGATTATTTCCAATAGTCCTTGTTAGTGAAATTTGAATAAGATCTACTCCAACCCTCCAGCTCACAATCTTTCTTCAGATGTGTTCCCTGCATAACCTAGTCAATAACCATACCGGTTCTTGAATTAACATTAGAACACTAATGTTAATTTAAGATTGATATGCAAATCTGTAGCTTTCCCTGCTTATAGAAGATTACCTTACAGTCTGCTGAAAACAAAATTAAAGTGCTTTGTATGTTCACATTCTGCATTAATGTTTCATTACGGAAAATAAAATAGTAGATTCTGGCTTAAGAAACATCATCATTTTGTTTTTATGATTCTCATTCTCCACCCCAACCTGGCATCCAACCGCATCACATTCAATTTAGTTAATCAGTAAAGAATAGAAGAAAGAAAAATACAATTTTCGTTCGTTTTCCTAAAACATCTTTACAGAGACTAAAATTGCTGGCTATCTATTGTGTGTTTTCATTTCAGATCCATTAATCTGTTATGTGTTCAGAGTATTGCAGCATAAATTCAGCACCAGAAAAGTAAACACAGATGACTGAGGCTTCATTTTACTTCTTTATAAACCTATAAAGTAAATTTTACAATGCCAGTTGTAGATTTCTCCAACATGGAGCAAACTCAAACAGAAGCAGACATGTTACAGGTTCAGAGCAGAACAGCAACTCAGGAGCTCAGTAACAGACATCAGTTTCACTTTAGTTCAGCAGGCAACAACATACACAGCAAAGGAGAGAAGCAGTTTCATTTTCAATAGACAGACTCAGAGCTTAACATAGCTTCAGAGCTGCAGAACCTAATATAGAGCCATGCCTAGGCTACTTCTAGTTTCAGTTTCCAAACAGTCCTCATTGGCTGACTTAGTTGCTATGCCTATTCATTGGCTGACCTTGTTACTATGATCTATTCCAGTTTATGAATATACTCTGACATTATGCCTGCCCTGAGTTCAGAATAAATTATATTCAAGTCATTTTCTAAAGTAATAGAAACACACCTAATCATTTCTATCTGATAAATAAATAGTACTTGGAGGTGAAGAGCTTGAAAATCAAACACTTATCAGTATTATAAGATCCTGTTTTATTTCAATTCTCTATTTACTTAACTGTAACCTCTGTAACTGTATTAAATCAATCAGAAGAGAGCTGGAAGGGACTTTGGAGGTCTTCTAGTCTAGCCCTGCTCAAGCAGCAAGCATACCATTTCAGATAGGTGCCTGACTGTCCAATCTCTTCTTAAAAATTCCAGTGATGAAGCACCCACAACTTCTGAAGGCAAGTTGTTCCACTGATCAATTATTCTCACTATTAGGAAGTTTCTCCTTAATTCCAGATTGCTTCTTTTCTTTAGTTTCCTTCCATTATTTCTTGTCCTGCCTACAGGTGATTTGAAAGGTAAATTGACCCTCTCCTCTTTGTGGCAGCTTCTCAAATACTGGAATAATGCTATCATACCACCCTTAGTCCTTCTTTGCTTTAGACTAGCCAAGCCCTAATCCTGCAACCATTCTTCATATGTTTTAGTCTCCAGGCCTTTAATCATTTTAGTTGCTCTTCTTTGCACTTTTTCCAAAGTCTCAAAATCTTTTTTGAAATGTGGTGACCAAAACTGGATGCAATATTCCAGGTGTAGCCTTACTAAGGCTTTATAAAGTGGTACTACATGATTTTGATTCTATGCCTTTGTTTTTATACAACCAAGAGTTGCATTAGATTTTTTTGGTTGCTCTTGCACACTGCTGACTCATGTTTAAGTAATTGTTGACTAGGACTCCGAGGTCTCTCTCACAATTACGGTTTTTGAGCTAGGTTTCACCTAATCTGTACTTCTACCTTTGGTTTTTCCTGCCTAAATGTAAAACTTTGCTTTTCTCCTCATTAAATTTCATTTTGTTTGAGATGGCCCATTATTCAAGTCTGTTAAGATCTTTTGGGGATCCTGAGTTTGTCTTCTGGAGTGTTGGCTATTCCTGCCAGTTTAGTGTCATTTGAAAATTTGATGAGTTCTCCTTCTATTGGTATTCCCTCCTCTAAGTCATTTATGAAGGTATGGAAGAGTATTGGGCCTAAAACAAAATCTTGTAATGCCCCACTGCTTACTTCCCTCCATTTAGATGTAGTACTGTTAAGGATTACTAGTTGAGTATGGTTTGTCAGCCACTTACAAATCCATCTGGTGGTGATGCTGTATATCACACATTTTTCTAGCTTATCAAGAAGGAGGTTGTGGTCTACTTTGTCAATTGCCTTGATGAAGACTAAATATTACTATGTCCACAACATTTTGCTGGCCTACTAATTTAGTAACTTTGTCAAAGAATGAAATAAGATTGGTTTGGCCTGATCTGTTTTTTACAAAGTCATGCTGGCTATTAGTTATAACTTTATTCGTTTCTAGATGATCACAGATTTGGGTTTTTGTTGTTGTTATTTTTTCCAGTATCTTCCAAGTATTGATGTTAGGATTGGTCTGTAGTTTCCTGGGTCTGGCTTCTTTCCCTTTTTTGAAGATGGAAAGCACATCAGCTCTGTTTCACTCCTCTGGTAGTTCCCCAATTTCCAATATGTTTTTAAAGATATGGTACAATGGTTATGAGATAATATTTCTCAGCTCCTTCAGAACACTGGGATATAAAACATTATGTCCCAGTGATTATATTCATGAAGATCAGACAGATGTTCTCTTACCATTATTGCTCCTCTTGCTTATTTTTTAATGTTTATTTCTAGTCTGTCTTTTATAGTTATAGTTTTTATAGGTTGGGCTATAGTCTCTTGTTGGGTGAAGACTGATGCAAAGAATGAGTTAAAACAGTTCTGCTTTCTCTCTACTGCCTGTTACTTCTTTGCCATCTTCTTTCTTTAGTCGACATACTGTTTCCTTGACTTTTTTCTTGTTATTTATATGTTGATTTTTTAAAATTATCTTTGATTTTTGTTGCAAGTCTTTGTTCATTCTGAGTCTTTGCTTTCCTGACTTTGCCCTTGCATATTCTGGCTATCTACTGATATTCTTCCTTAGTTATATGTCCTTCTTTCCATTTTTTTTGTCCTTGTCCTTTTTTCTTTCTTATTATCAGAGAGATCTTTGTATAATCATGCTGATTTCTTGTTTTTCTTTTTCAGTGTATATTAATGTCACGCTCTTCAGTGTATATTAATGTCACGCTCTTCACCAATCTATTATTTAACTGAGGATATTAAATCCTGGCCACTGAATAGATTTCTGTCAAGTAAAACCAGAATATGCTTTGTCAAAGATGATGGCCTAAAAGCTTACAGCAGAATAGCACAGGGGTGGGTTTCTACCGGTTCTGTCCACCTCTGTAGAACTGGTAGCTCTGAAGAGCATCAGACATAGAACCAGTTCTATGTCTGCTGATGTTTTTGCCCACCTGCCCACCTGGGCTCTTACCTGATCTTTATTTCCTGATTTTTCAACTTCAGCTACCGAACGAGGCACAGCTACAGTTAAAAAAGCAGGAAAAGAGGGTTGTTTCAAAGGCTGCTTCTCTGCACGCAGTGTGCTGATGACGATTTACAGGTGCACGCTCGCAGCGTGCAGGGAAGCACATCATAAATCATTAAACCTCGTAAATCCTGAACTGGTAGTTAACCCTGTCGTATCCCACCCCTGGAATAACAGTGTAAGGAAGTAGAAAGGTGATATTGCAGGATAGCTGTTTCTAAATCCATCTTCTCCTAGCTGCCTATATATTTTCTGTGACAGTCTTACATTCCATATGCCATTATTATTTACATTTTCTACCAAGCAGATGAAACTTTCTAAAGGTTAAGCATTTCTGGCAATACCTTTATTCATTTTGATACTTGAGCCAATATTTTTTTAAATTTCCCTGTAGTCACACTTAAAGGGATAGTTACAGCAGAAGAAAAAAAAATTTCCCAGCTGAGGATCATACTTCACTCTTTAAATAGCACGCTGGAGAACATTCCAAAAAATAAATGAGAACAAGACAAGTGAATTATATTTTGATTTGCAATAAAAAAACTGGTTAATTTCAACTACTGCAATTAATTAATTATTAATCTATATGCATCTTGCTCTTCTGTAGCACCTATTTTTCAGCCTTGGATATTGAAGATATCTGCTGTGTTTTGATTAATTATTGTTGAATGAAGCAAAGACTTACACTAGTGAGTAATACACACAGACACAGCAGGAAGACAGAACAAAAAGGGATGCTTTTATAATTTTTAGCTTAGTTTTGGACATTTGTATTTTGACATATCATCAATAACCACATTTACTATGATTTATTGCAGTATTTTCTCCATGTTGGCTAACATCATTTTTACTATTTGAGGATCCCTATACAGCTTCTGGTAGCTATATTTGTATTACAAAAGTTTTATTCTAGTTGCATTGCTATACAAGTAGAATAAAAATATAAACCGAGATTGCTGAGGGCAAATGACTAACAACACTATGCAAATTAATATGCTTATTACACAAACTGTATCAAATGCAATTAGTATGCAAATATGCCATTATTTTTAGACTTAGAGATCTGATAGGCCTAAACGGAGGGTTTTGATGTCAAACACATCAGCAGTTTGAATGCCTAGAGTTAATTCTCGAGAGTAAGAGTACTACATGGTGAAAGATCTGTATTACACAAGCTCACACAAAATCTCCTGCTCTATTTTCTGTGAAACTGATATTCTTATTTCTTCTAATATATATGCAAATAGGTTTTATTACATGCTACTATTTACCGTAATAATTACAAGATAACAATATTTCTGGATAGTACTGTAAGTTTTCTTATAAATAAGAATTTGTAGTGCTTAATTAAAAATGAAGCTTCCCTTTGATTAATTTTCTATCTAATTACAACAGGTTTTTCTTTTTTGTCATCAAAAGTCAACAAATAAGACAATTGTTTTACAGTACAGTTATACACCCTTCACAAATAAATTCAAGCTTTTCTTCATAGTGTAGGAGTAGTTTTTTCTGTAAATATTTTTTAAAAATAATGTTTTATTATTACATATTATGTAAAATATATATTGTTACTTTATTATTTTATTAAATATTTACAGAAAAAACTACTCCTACATGGATCAAAACAGATCCCCCCTCTTCTTCTTTATGTATGAAAAAGGGAGGTCTAATGCTGGGAAAGATTGAGGGCAAAAGAAGGGGACGACAGAGAATGAGGTGGCTGGATGAAGTCACTGAAGCAATCGGCGTGAGCTTAAATGGACTCCGGGGGATGGTAGACGACAGGAAGGCCTGAAGAAACATTGTCCATGGGGTTGCAATGGGTTGGACATGACTTAGGGACTAACAATAACAAGAAGAAGAGAGAGAGAAAGGGGGAGAGAGAATGTGAGACTGAGAGAAGAGAACAAAACATGTAACTTTACAACTGGTAACATACCTATAAATACTATAGATCAAAGATAAGAAAAAGAGGTAAACTATGCTTCCTGTATGCATAGGAGGAATAAAAATAGAGTCAATTATTTAACTCTAAACTCAAATTAAGGTACAAATCTGAAATAATAAAGATGGAAAAGGCAGAAATATTGAAGATTTAATTTACTTAAAATGGCTTTTTTCATGGGAAAGTATCTTGGAAAATTAATGGTACAAAGAGGATATATGCAATGGAGAAAACTGGCCCAACAGTCAATAGGTTAAGGCAGCTAATTAATGCAGGTTCAAAATTTCAACATAACCTTAATTATTGGTAATGTTTTGAATAGCAAATGAATGCCTTTAGTTTATTTGCTCATCTTCCTAACTGTTCAGAATTATTTAATAGGTGACCTATTATCTATTATTTGATAGATAAGCAACAGTGGTTTGATCATATATAAATACTTCCTCAAGCTTGGTACAAATTTTATTGATTTTTGCACTGTTTTTCCCATGGTTACAATGATAACACTGAATTTTGCACCAATTTTATCATACCATTTGTAATTTGTCTGAGCAAAAAATTGTAAGTATGTCCTAATAAATTATCTTGATGCTGTACACCGGGGTGTCAAACTTGGTTTAGCAAACAGGGGAAAAGTCATGATACTTCATGTGATAATGCTGTGACGATACGAGTTTGACACCCTGCTGTACACAATGCATTCCGAAAGTATTCAGACCATCTGCATTTTTGTCAGTTTTGTTTTGTTGCAGCCTGATTCTATAGTTGTTGAAATTCATTTTTCTCTCATTAATCTACACTCATTTTTTTTCTTTTTAATAAATTTACACACATTTCTAAAGTTCTGTTTTCATTTTGTCATTATGGGGTACTGAGTATAGATTAATCAGAAAAAAGTGAATTTCAATAACTGTAGAATCACGTTACAGTGTAACAAAATTGATTTTAAACTTGGTGATGCTATTAGTGAAATTGTCGGACTTGTCCTTGATTTTAAGGATTTCACATTTTTAACAAACTTTTTCTTATATCATTTCAAATGTCATTTGTTGTTTCCATATACGATAAAACATCTAGGTAGTTCATTGGCTAACTCTGCTCCTTCTATACAGATACTCCTCAACTTACTACTTACAATTGAGCCCAACATTTCTGTTGCTAAGTGAAACATTTGTTAAATAAATTTTGCCCCATTTACCACCTTTTTTGCTGCAGTTGTTAAGGTAGTAGCACAGGATAAGTGAATCTGGCTTCCCCATTGACTTTCCTTGTTCAAAAAGTTGCAAAAGGTGATCATATGACTCCAGGACATCATAAATAGGAACCAGCTGCCAAGTGTTTGAATTTTGATCATGTGATCATGAGGATGCTGCAATGTTCGTAAGTGTGAAAAATTGTCATGTCATTTTTTTTCAGTGCCATTTTAACTTCGAACAGTCACTAAACGAACTGTAAGTCGAGGACCACCTGCAGTTTGTATCTGATATTAGGAAATGTTATCCATTCTGTTATCCACGATAAGCCACTAGTTCCAGAATATGTACTGTATTTGAAAAAGCTAGCTTATCTCCTCTTCCAAGTTTTGCAAAATTTGAATCTTATTTTTGTTTTCTCTCACTGCTTGCAAATCTATTCATTATTCTTTATCAGAACTCTTATCCTTTATCTTTGATTTGGATTAGTGCCATTCAAAATAAAATATTTGTGTAACACATTTGTTTTTACTGTCCTAACTAGGAATATTTTCCCCATTTCAAGATCTTTATTTTCTTGAATAATTTGTTATAAATATATTTATTGTATCTTGTCAATTAAAGCCCTAAAATTCACTATTTTTTGTCCTTTCGTTTCTTTTCACTCTTTCTCATCTCATAACAGGTTTTTATTTCACAATTTTTTCTTTTTCAGAAGTTCCTTGGTATATAACTCCATTAATACCAATGGGAAGGTCATACAATGGTAAATGTTGGAAATGTAACAAGAAGAAACATTTTATCATATGTGGTAATTGTGCAAAAAGATTCAAAAATACTCAAAAGAAATATATCAAAACACTTGCAAAATTTTGAAAATGAAAGCAAAATTCTATTTATTAGGTATGATTCCAGGGAAGATAAATCAGAAGCACGACACAATGTATGTTGACAGTGGCAAGAATCCATCGGATGCAACAGAGGAAACAAGAAATGTTGCCAACACTTTAAATTTAGAAGACTGAAATTGGGGAATATATAGCAATGGAAACCTTATGAAGTATCTATTCACAACAGAAATCTCAACAAATCCAAACAAGAATGGTCCCCTTTTATTCAATACATTACATAGCAAGGCAAGCTAAGACACTTAGAATCATAGAACCATAGGGCTAGAAGGGACCTTGGAGCTCTTCTAGTCCAACACCCTGACCTTATTCCATTCCGGACTAATGGTTGTCCTGTCTATTCTTCAAAAACCTTCAGCACCCACAACTCAAGGCAAACTGTTCCATTGATTAACTGTTCTCATTGTTGGGAAATTTCTTCTTAGTTCCAGGTGCTTTGGCGTATAATCAACCTCCTCTTCCTCCCTGTGACAGTCCTTCAAGTACCAGAAAACAGATATCATGCCATCCCTAATCCTTCTCTTTATTAAGCTAGACATACCTAGTTCATACAGAATCATACAGAACATAGTTTTTGGGGAAAAAACTGATTAAAAATAATTAAAATGATCATAGTAAAGCAGTAGTTGCTGATGTCCAAAACAAAGTATAAAAAGGCTGAACCACCAACAGGAAAGACAGTGTTTATCAACTGGCTAAAACTTAATAATGGGTAGGTTTTAGTTTCAAGTGCTATATGGCTTTTAAAAAGGAATGCAATGAACACTATTGGACAACTTCCTCTGGATATATACAAAAACTGTCTGAAAATGGAACCTAGACTGCTATACCTTCCCTCTGATATTCTAAGAGTAAGTATTGGTAAGAGAAAGGATCTCATCCAAGAAGCAAATGAGATATTTAAAAAGTACTTAATGAGGAAAAGGATACATATGAAAAAACCTCCACTGCTATGATAGATTGAGGCCCTAAATGGACCTAAATGAGGTCCTAAATGAGAGCTCATACAACAACCTTTGTAGCTCCAAGTCAAGGACTCTTTCTCTGACCTCTGTAAAGATTCTTTCAAGCCCAAGCAACATTTCAAATGAAATATCATAAAACCTTGACAACATATCCTTCCCACACAAAGAAAATGGGCATTGTCTTACCTGAACGCCATTTCTCCTTGAAGGCTAGATAGGTAAGGCATGGATTGCTCTTGTCCTAGCTGACTGGACTGAGTCTGTCAAGAGCTGATTAGCTTAGCTCCGCCCACCATGAGTGGCGACTCCCAGCTTTCGGCGAAGACATCATGACAGACAGGATGCCTCTGAAACACAAATGAAGACCAGGTTATCAGCCCTCCCTCCATTGGCCCACATCCTGGACCAGATCAATCAGGGTGGTGCTGACCTATCTTGCCTTCAAGGAGAAATGGCATTCAGGAAAGACAATGCCCATTCTCCCTTGTAAGGCTGCGACAGGTCAGGCATGGGACAAACCGAAGCTGGATTGTCCTCGGGAGGATTCATGTCTGGTCCTGGTCCCCATGCTCTGTGCAGAACCCTTCTGCCAAACGCGGCATTCACTGAAGTGAAAGCATCCAGACGGTGGTGCCGGATGAAAGGCGATGGGGATGTCCAAGTGGCTGCCTTGCAGACCTCTTCAATTGAAGCCTGCGTTGCCCAGGCCGCTATTGTAGTAGCACTGCAAGTAGAATGACGCATAATACCTCTGAGTATCAGGAGGGAGCAACTTGAGTATGCCCTAGAGATACATGACTTGATCCAAATACTGACTGTAGATGGAGTTACCTTACCCCTCTCAACATGGTAGGTTGGAACAGGGATTCCATTCTGCAGAATTTGGAAGTCCTTTTGATATAAATCTTCAAGGCCCTATGCAAATCTAGGGTGTGCCAAGATTTTTCCAAGTCATGGTTTGGGACAGAAATTTGGAAGAACCACTTCTTGTGTTCCGTGAAACAAGGTGTTGACTTTTGGGATGAATGCTGGGTCCAACTTCAAAACCACTCGGTGAGGATGGAATATACATAGATCTGGATGAACTGAAAGAGCCATCAACTCAGACATTCTCCTGCCTGAAGTGATAGCCACCAAGAAGGCTACCTTAACTGTCAGGAGATGCAAACTAGCCAATTTGAGAGGTTTGAATGGAGCCTTGGTCAGGGACTGCAACACCTTTGACAGGTCCCACGTAGGATACCTGTGGACCACCGGAGGGCAAAGGTTAGAAGCACCTCTGAGGAATCTGCAGACTATAGGATGGTGCACTAAGGACTCCAACTTGCCGCAAGTTAGCACCAATGATAGAGCAACCCCATGACGATGAAGCTATTCGGAGAAAGATACAGGTGAAACTCAAAAAATTAGAATATCGTGCAAAAGTTCATTTATTTCAGTAATGCAACTTAAAAGGTGAAACTAATATATGAGATAGACTCATTACATGCAAAGCAAGATAGTTCAAGCCGTGATTTGTCATAATTGAGATGATTATGGCTTACAGCTCATGAAAACCTCAAATCCACAATCTCAGAAAATTAGAATATTACATGCAATCAATAAAACAAGGATTGTACATAGAACAATATCAGACTTCTGAAAAGTATAAGCATGCATATGTACTCAGTACTTGGTTTGGGCCCCTTTTGCAGCAATTACTGCCTCAATGCAGTGTGGCATGGAAGCTATCAACCTGTGGCACTGCTGAGGTGTTATGGAAGACCAGGATACTTCAATAGCGGCCTTCAGCTCTTCTGCATTCTTCGGTCTCATGTCTCTCATCTTTCTCTTGGCAATGCCCAATAGATTCTCTATGGGGTTCAGGTCAGGCGAGTTTGCTGGCCAATCAAGCACAGTAATCGCACAGTCATTGAACCAGGTTTTAGTGCTTTTGGCAGTGTGGAAAGGTGCCAAGACCTGCTGGAAAATGAAGTCAGCATCCCTATAAAGCTCATCTGCGGAAGGAAGCATGAAGTCTCCAAAATCTCCTAGTAGACGACTGCATTGACCCTGGACTTAATGAAGCATAGTGGACCAACACCAGCAGATGATATGGCTCCCCAAATCAACACAGACTGTGGAAACTTCACACTGGACTTCAAGCATCTTCTTCCTCCAGACTCTGGGTCCTTGGTTTCCAAATGAGATGCAAAAGTTGCTCTCGTTAGAAAAGAGGACTGGACCACTGATCAACAGACCAGTTCTGTTTTTCTTTAGCCCAGATAAGACGCTTCTGACCTTGTTTGTTGCCCAGGAGCAGCTTGACATGAGGAATACGACATTTGAACATTTGTCCAGGATCCATCTGTATGTGGTGGTTCTTGATACACTAACTCCAGCCTCAGTCCACTCCTTGTAAAAGTCCCCAACAATTTTGAATGGCCTTTTCTTGACAATCCCCTCCAGGCTGCGGTCATCCCTGCTGCTTGTGCACCTTTTTCTTCCACACTTTTCCCTTCCACATAACTTTCTATTAATGTGTTTTCATACAGCACTTTGGGAACACCCAACTTCTTTTGCAATTACATTTTGAGGCTTTCCCTCCTTATGGAGGGTGTCAATGATGGTTTTCTGCACAACTGTCAGGTCAGCAGTCTTTCCCATGATTGTGATTCCTACTGAACCAGACTGAGAGACCATTTAAAGGCTCAGGAACCCTTTGCAGGTGTTATGGCTTAATTAGCTGATTAGAGTGGGACACTCTGAGACTAGAATATTGAACCTTTTCACAATATTCTAATTTCTGAGATTGTGGATTTGGGTTTTCATGAGCTGTAAGCCATAATCATCTCAATTATGACACTCATCGCTTGAACAATCTTGCTTTGCATGTAATGAGTCTATCTCATATATTAGGTTCACCTTTTACGTTGCATTACTGAAATAAATGAACTTTTGCACGATATTCTAATTTTTCGAGTTTCACCTGTAGCTGCCTCTATCCAAACCTGCCTGTAAAAATTCCAAAATCTGTGCTACTGAAGTCTCTAGAAGCTGAATCTTTGATTTTGAACACCAAAGGGAAAAAGCTTGCCAAGTAGCGTCATAGATGCGGATGGTGGAAGGTCTCCTGGAGGCCTGAATGGTTCTGATAATTCTGTTGGATAGGTTGGGCGCATTTTAAAATATTCCACTCAATCGCCAAATGGTCACCTGTAGCCACTGGGGCTTATGGATGAATCAGGGACCCTTGGAGGAGAAAGAGGATTCCTTAGGAATCTGCCAAGGATGAGCTACTGAAAGACCCACTAAGTCTGCAAACCAAGGGCAACGAGGCCAATAAGGAGCCACCAAAATAATCTCCACTCTTTCTGTCAATATTTTACGAACACAGCCGACAGCAGAGGCAAGGGAGGGAAGGCATACAACAAGCCCTGGGGCCACCTGCTGCGGAGGGCGTTAGTCTTTTTAGCCCCTGGGGTAACAAACCTAGTAAAAAAATCTTGGGAACTGCATTTAACAGAGTAGCAAACAAATCCACTATAGGAAGTCTGAATCTCTGAGTAATTTGGAGAAAGAGGTGGAGAAATGGATGCAGCCTCCATTCAGTCTTGTCAATAGTAGCTCTGCTGAGCCAGTCTGCCTGTACGTTATCACTGCCAGAAATATGTTCAGCCCGGATGGATAGGAGATGTCTGTCTGCCCATCTACCCAAAGCCTCGGCTTCTGACATAAGGGATCGGGACCTGGTACCTCCCTGCCTGTTGATGTGGGCTTTGGTAGCTACATTGTCCGTCATGACAAGGACATGAGTACCAGTAACCTGTTGACTAAATTTCCTGAGAGCCAAATGAATAGCCCTGTGTTCCAGCCAATTAATATTGTGCATCTGTTCCTCAGTTGACCATATGCCTTGAGCCATATGAGAAGCCAAGTGAGCTCCCCAACCTAATAAACTGACATTAGTAGTGAGGACTAGTCTGTCCTCCTCCCTGAAGGACAGACCCTTGGAGATGGCTCGGGAGAGCCACCACTGAAAGGACTAAGACACCTTCTTGGGCATCCTGATCTTCATTAAGGAGTGATTCTTACCTAATTTTTTATGAGGTACGAGGAACCACTGGAGGACTCTGGCATGGTGTTAGGCCCAGGGAGCAATGCCTATGCATGACACCATCTTACCTAAAAGTTGAGAGAGGTGAACCAATGGAGTAAAACCCGCTCTCTCGATATGTTTAGCTAGCAGGTTGTCATGCCATTCCTGGGAAAGGAAAACTTGACAATAGTAGTCAAGGTGTCAATCGTAGCTCCCAAATAAAACAGATGAATGGAGGGAGTAAACTGTCTCTTTTTAACATTTATTGAGAAACCAAGATCCTGCAGAACTGAAATAGTGGTCTCCAGGTCCCTCCTTGCCCCTTGAAAGGATGAGGATAAGATCAATATATCATCTAAGTAACATTGCAGACATACCGGAAGAATACGCAGATGCGCTGCCAAAGTAGCCAATATCTTTGTGAAAACTCTAGGGACTGAAGATAATCCAAAAAGGAGAGCCCTTTATTGGAAATTATTTCCCTGATAGCAAAAACATAGGTAACAACTGTGGGAATGACAAATGGAAATATGTAAATAAGCTTCCATCAAATCAATAGAAGTGAGGAAGTCCCCCTGCCTAACGCTCCCCAAGATAGTCTGGAGGGAATGCATTTTAAAATGCCTGTAAGCTATGAATTTATTGAGCCTTTTCAAATCAAGAATTGCTCTCCATCCCCCCCACCCCCAACCCTGAGGCCTTGGGGAAGACAAAAAGTCTGGAATAAAACCCCTTCCCTGTTGATCTGCGGGGAGCTTTTGGATGGATCAAAACTCCAGCAAATACTGGATGGCTGATTCCATGAGGCCCCTTCTCACCCTGTCCCTTGAAATAGGATGGGAGATGAAAAACCTCAGAGGAATGGAGTAGAATTCCAATGAAAGATCCAATCTTATGGTATTTCAAACCCAGGTGTCTGATGTAATCTCTCCCCATTTGTCAGCAAACATAGCTAAGCACCAGCCAACGGGGGAAGATTGAATGCTGTTAATGTTGGCAATGGTATGATGACTTTCTCATCCTCGAAAGGGCCACTTGCCCAAGAACTGTTGTCTGCCCTTGCCTGCTCAATCTGATGGAGGTTCAGGGCATTGATAAGGAGACTTGGCAGACCAATGGAAGCTGGATCCCGATTCCACCCTGAAGGATGGGCATCTAAAGTACGGGCAGGCCAGTTCTCTGCCTCTTGTAGAGTCCTCTTGTCCTTGGACTCCACAAGGAAAGGATCTAAGGCTTCCTTAAATAGCTTGTCACTTCAGACCGGAGTCAATGCCAGCTTCCATTTTCTCCTTCCATCAGCCTGACAATTTCACAGCCAACAAATGTGTCTGGTTGTGGGCAGAAGCAGCAATGGCTTTGGTGGCAAACCTGGCACCATGAAGAGTGGCATCCGCTGTGAACTCCACTACAGCTACTATTTTATTAATATCCTGATGAGATCGGATATCTGAAACCAGGATCCTGTCCTGTAGCTGCTTGAGCCATCTGAGAGATGTTCTGGTGAAGAACGAAGCTGGTATGGATGCTTTAATGGCCCAAGCAGCTGCCTGGTGAGATATCTGCAAAGACTGCTCAATACTTTTTTCCTCGGCTTCCGGGTCAGAAGAAGCCATAGAGGTAGAAGCTAAGACTACTACAGGGATATCTACAATGGGCGCTTGGAGACTCTTGGTGAGCTCTGGTCCCACATTGAAGAACCTGCGATTGGAAGACAATAGACTGGGACCTAAAACAGGCGATTCTAGCTGTACCACCTTCAAAAAAAAGCTTGGGGATGGTACATTTCCTTCCTCATCAAAAAGAGTATCTGACTCTGTGGGAGGCTGATTGCTGGATTCTTCATCATCCGCATATTTCAGGTTGGTTGTATTCCTAGCCTTGAAGAGCAAGGACTTGAATAACGTAGGGTGGAAAGGCCCCCGAAAACTGGAATTTCTGGAGTTAGACCTTCGTCATCCGAGAGGTCGGACTCCTGTTTATCTGCTTCCCTTACCAAGCAGAAGCAGCTGGGGAATCATGTTCCTGAACCAAGTAACTTTCTGACAGAAGAGCCACCTATTCATGAGATGGAAGCACAGATGCCTCTGATACTTCTGAAGAGTGATGGACAAACCATTGAATGACTTCAGCAATTCCCTTCCTGATAGAATAGAATAGAATAGAATAGAATAGAATAGAATAGAATAGAATAGAATAGAATAGAATAGAATAGAATAGAATAGAATAGAATAGAATAGAATAGAATACTTTATTGGCCAAGTGTGATTGGACACACAAGGAAGTTGTCTTGGTGTAAATACTCTCAATATACATAAAAGAAAAGCTAAATTCGTCAAGAGTCAAGAATCATGACTTCCGGGTTAAGCCCTCCTTGTTGATGGACTGGGGACCGCGACTGTCCGTGGCTTCAGTCCGTGCTCCCTTGTTGGAGAGCCCCAATCATCATGATTAGGGGATGAAGCTGCCTCGGAGGGGCGGCGGAGTAAGGGGAAGCCATCAGCCAGGTGGAGGGGAGCTGCATCTCCCCTTCCTGGGCTTGGCATTCCCCCCCCCCGAAGACGACCAAGCGGTGGTCCAAAATGGCCACCCTGAAGAGGAGGACTTAGCTGGACTCAGATTTGTGCAGGAGGGAAGAAGAAAGAGGTGGACAATATAAGAACCGGAACAATTTGGTGCAACAACTAACTAAAAGGTACCCTGGGATGGACATTATAAGAATTTTTATGAAATAATAAGAAAGCAGTGGAATTATAAAGGGAAAAGAAAAAAAAGTGAAAATACAGCTGTATGGGGCTTCAAACCGGGACAGGAAGAAGCCTGAATAAGATATTTAAACAAATTGAATTAAAATACATTGGCAACAAACAGGCATAAATTAAAGCTGGACTTAAGAGTATTATTTAAATTGAAGATTTGATTGGTTTGGAATACAGAGGCTCAGAAAGCCCTGAATAATAAAACAGGGGGGGAAAGGTGTGGACATTGTATAATGGAGAGTGCCATCTTGTGGACAAAAATTTAAACTGAAAATGCGAAAGTTCCCATTTCTCTATGAATCTGATTTGATACAACAAAAAGGAAATATTGAAATAATAAAACAAGTACCCTAGAAAGTGAAAATTGAACCAGAATAAAAGAAAAAGTAGGAAAAGTCGGATTGTTGGACTGATTGGTGATTTTGGTATAAACCCAGTGTTGGAATAGTTGTGAATCCAGAAAGCTTGAAGAAGAAAAAAAGAAAAGAGAAGTTGATTGGTGAATTTTAAAGACTATAAGATATAAGAATGTGCAACGATGATATCTCTGTGGGAACTAAAAATGGAACTTAAAATTTTGAAAGAACTACTACATGCAAGAGGTGAATCACTTGCCCCTGAGTTAAAAGCTATGGAAATGGCAATTGAAGAATATGAAGAAGAAACCTCAGAGAAGGAGGAGTTAGTCCAAGAAGAAGCCATCTTAAATAGACAATCAACACAAAGAACACAGCAAAGAATAGGAAAAAGGCAGGTTAAAAATGGGAGATTCAAGAAAGTAACTAAAATGGGGAATATCTGTAAAAATTGGAAAGATAGGAAGAAACAGCAGAAAAGTAGAAAGGGGAAGGAAGATATATAGAGAACGAGGGATATAAATCAGAGGGAGGAAAGATTTGGAAAAATAAAAGGGAAGAGAGGTAATGAGGAACAGGAAAGAAAAAAATATGGGAACTGTAAAATAAAAGAAAAAAATGTTTATTCAGAATACATAGGGATAACGGTTAATGAATTAAGAATGGGGATTCCACATTGATATGAGGGGTGATAATAATGTACTTTGCAATTACAAATCATAGAATATAGACTATTGAGAGGAGGGAGAGTCACTGATATCTTCTTAGAAGATGAATGTATGTTCTTATTTTTATTGCTATGAGAAAGGTTAATGTTTGTTATATATATTGAAATAATTGAAATGAATTGTGAGGATGTTTAAAAATGAGATTAATATCAGTGACCAGGATTAGCAAAATGGATTGTTTCTTTTTCTTCTATTTCTTTTGTTATTATAAAAAAAACTCTATGGGAGTAAAGGGAGAAAATACATTGCGGAACCTAACTGAAAAGTATAATGTAAAGTAGTTAATTTTTTTAAGGGAATGATTATTATAACTAATTAAAATAAATGTTTAATTGAGAATTAAGATGGGGGAATTAAGGTATATTTAAACCAATGAGGTAACACCCCCAAATTAGTAAAAGGGGAGGGGATATTTATGTTTTACTCTGTGTGTAAAAGCTTGCATTAATTTAGACCTTAAGGAAAGAATATGCGATGGAATTGCAAATCTGACAGACAGAAGAATTAAAAGGGAATAAGTATGAAGATATGGGAATTATTTGTGAGTTAAATGAGAAAAGAGTACTTTGGAAAAGGCTACTTTGGAAAAGGCTAACATAAGAAGTGTTAATGTTTAAGAAATATATTTGTAAATTGAAATGAATTGAGAAGTTTAGAATGAAAGTAATATTAATGAACAGGATTAACTTGTTTGTTCCTTTTCTTATGTAAAAGTTGAAATGGAAAGTTAAAATGAGAAAAGAGTACTTTGGAAAAGACCACGCCCAAAAGAAATATTAATGTTTAAGAAATATATTTGAAATAAATTGAAATGAATTGAGAAGATGTTTTGTTTCTTTTCTTATGTAAAAGTTGAAATGGAGAGGTAATAATAGAATTAAGTTAAAAATGGATAAGATAGGAAGTTGAATGTTAAAATGAATATATAATTACTGTCATATTTGCATGTAAAAGTGGTGACTCGGAATTATGTTGTACACTGAAAAGAGCTCTTTTTTTTACTTTGTTTTGGAAAAACTGAATAAAACTTGTTTTTAAAAAAAGTCAAGAATCATAAGGTACGATACTTAATGATGTCATAGTGTACAATAAGCAATCAATCATACTAGGAAACAGTCAATATAAATTGTAATGATACAAGCGACAAAGTTATAGACATACAGTCACAAGTGGGAGGGGATGGATGATAAGGAGTGATGACAAAATTAACAGTAATAGTAGTGCAGACTTTGTAATAGTTGAACAGGGTTGAGAGAATTATTTGTTTAGCAGAGTGATGGCTTTTGGGGAAAAAACTGTTCTTGTGTCTAGTTGTTCTGGTGTGCAATGCTCTATAGCGTCGTTTTGAGGGAAGGAGTTAAAACAGTTTATGTCCGGGATGTGAGGAGTCTGTAATATAGTTCTATCTATCAACAGCTGCATATGAATTGGGATCTCTGATTCAGAAGACTCAGCAGGTCTGAGGCCTGCAGCAGTAGATGTAAATGTGGCCTCCACTTCAGGCCTACTGTCTGCTTGCTCCTGCCAAAGTTCCGTCCTGAAGCCTCCTTGTGGATCTCCAAAAGGCCTTCCCTCAGCAGTAGGATGTTGTATGGTGTCACCTTCAACTGCATCTGGGGACCAAGCCTGAGCCATCGCCCTGGATGAAAGGCCAGGTTCCTGTTCCTGTGGACCAACTGCACTGTGATGAGAAGCAGGAGAGGTCTCTTTGTCTGGAGATCTGATCCTTGAGGCTTTTTGTACCTTGGCAATTTGCTTTTCTAGGGCCTTCTGCTGCCTAGAAGCATCCTTCTCCTTAGCCTTAGAGGCCTACTTTGTTGACAAGGCCTGTTTCCCTTGCTTGCTCCTTAGAATCAGAGTGGAGGAAGCTGCACTGTGGGATTTTCCTGCTCTGAAGGCCCTGCTGCCTCTAGGGGCGTCCACCATCTTGAAAGTAGGAGGCCTCTAGCAGCTAACATCCCTGTGCAAGGGGGAGAAGTACACAAAGGGAATTAAAATGGGGAATTACCTTTCTTCTTACTCTCCAGCTCCAGCCACTCCTCTTCAGCCCTATACAACTTCAGTAGGAAGCTTTAACACTTCTTACTGGGACTAACACTCATTGGGGCCTAATAGGGCTTAAGTTATAGACCAAGCCCAGCCTTAAGGCCTAGAGAGCCTGGTCTACTTTGGAGAATGGGACCAGGTCCCGCACCGGAACTTTAAGAAATAGTGCCTCACCCTTCGTACTCTTCTGGACCAGCTGCTTCCAGAAGCTGATGGCCTAGTGCTGGTCCCTTGGCCCTGAAGTGGACTGAAAAAGTGGGCAGACTCACCCGCCGATTAAAAATGGCCACCGCCGGCCATGCAGTCCTCCACTTCACTGTGGAGGTCCAAAAACAAACTCCACCGCCTTTTTGCTGCTTTCTGATGGCCTGAAGCAGCTTTCAGGCTGGCTGCTTGATTTCAGCCTCTTTCTTCACCGCAGATGTCCTGACAATGGTCCCACGGCCTTGAGACATGTGGGCCAATGCTGCCTGCTATACAAAATGGCCGCCCGAATACGTGGCCTTCTCTTAACTGCGGAGGTCCGAAAGATGACCTCGTGGCCTTTGCTGGCTGCTCCGGACTGCCGGAGCAGCAATCAGCTGTTTTGCGGCTCCAACGAACAGCTGAGAGTCAGAACTGCATTTTTTGAATTTTTTTCTCTTTCCTGTGAAAAAAGAGTAAAGCTGCCTTTGCCCAAGCAAAGGAGGAGGCAATAGATTACATCCATCCTGGCTGAGGACTGAGTCGAAGCTGGGAGTGGCCACCCACGGTGGGCAGAACTAAGCTAATCATCTCAGTCCAATCAGCTAGGACAAGAGCAACCCATGCCCGACCTATTGCAGCCTTACAAGGGAGAACAAATGTATCATTAAGGATTTAGTGGACAAGGATCCTACTACCAAAGATTAATGTCATCTGGAATTTCAAATGTCACATTTTCATACAGGCCTGCATAAAGATGAACCCCAAGCTTAAATGATATACATTAACCATAGAATATGCATCAGGGTTCTCAGAAATCTAAAGTGAATTTCTTTTAGAGCATTTTCTATAAGTCTGCAGAAAACTCTACATCATATAACAAGATGGTTAGCATTTACTCTTCCTATTCTGGAATTGTCATTGGGTTTCAGTATAGCATTAGAAGCCTTTGGGTGGAAACTGAAATGTAACAGAAGGGATACCTTCACATATCAGACTAAAATAAATATTTAAATACTTAAGATTTAGCATGTTAAGTTTGCTAACAATTTGCTTGACTATAGTAAACAACACAACTTATTTTTCAAATTATTAATTTCTAGTTCTAGTGCCAAATATAGGATCTACCATAGATTAGCCCGAGTTTGTGAAAGAACAGTTCAGAATACAGAAGAATGAAATTGTTACTTAACATTGAAGTAACACTCCCTTTTCTTTAGGATTATTTTTCCAATATACTTAATGTAACAATTAAATAATAGTGGAACAAGAATACACATTGTTTGATATCTTTCAAAAGATAATTGAAGAAGAGATACCTCCTGCAACAGCATATATAATCTATAAAATTTCTCCTTATTTAGGAACACTCTAGGTGGCAGCGTATAAAAGAAACTGCCAATTTCTTCAAAGCCTCATTCTAGATATTGAATCAAAATCCACATATAATTTCCCCCCCAACTGATACAGTAAAAAGTGACAAAATTAGTTGACCAGAAGAATGCTGTGGATATAATTTACTTGGACTTCAGTAAAGCATTTGATAAAGTAGATCACAACCTACTACTTGATAAGATATAAAAATATGGGTTAGACAGCATCACCACCAGATGGATTCATAACTGGTTGACCAACTGCACTCAACTTGTAGTCCTCAACAGAACTGCATGTACATGCAGAGAAGTATGCAGTGGAGTACCCCAAGGCTCTGCTTTAGGCCCAGTACACTTCAACATCTTCATCAATGATTCAGATGAGTGGATAGATGGGGAACTCAAAAATTTGCAGACCACACCAAGCTGGCAGGACTAGCCAACACTCCAGAAGATAGGTTTAAGATACAGAAGGTTCTTTACAGATTTAAACATTGGGCACTATCTAACAAAATGAAATTCAATGAAGAAAAAAAGTAACGTTCTATATTTATGCAAGAAAAACCAAATGCACAGGTATAGCATAGGTGGTACATGGTTCAATAGTAGTAATTGTGAGAGGGATCTTGGAGTCATGGTGAACAATCACTTAAATATGAGCCAGCAGTGTGCTATAGCTGCCAAAAAGGTCAACACAGTTCTAGGCTGCATTAACAGACTAATAGAATCAAAATCACATGAAGTGTTAATACCACTTTATAATGCCTTGGCAAGACCACACTTGGAAAACTCCACCCAGTTTTGGTCGCCATGATGAAAAAAAGATATTGAGGCTATAAAAAGAGTGCAGAGAAAAGCAACAAAGATAATTAGAGCTATAAAGAATGGTTGCTGGAATTGGGTATGTCTACTTTAATGAAAATAAGGACTAGGGGTGATATTGTAGAAGTGTTCTGATATCTCAGGGGTTTCCACAAAGTAGGAAGTAGCTATTCTCCAAAGCACCTGAGGGCAGGTCAAGAAGCAATGAATGGAAACCAATCAAGGAGAGAAGCAACTAATAACTAAGAAGAAAATTTCTGACTAGTTAGAACAATTCATCAATGGAACAACTTCCCTCCAGAAGTTGTGAATGCTCCAAATTGCTCCAAACTGGAAGAAGAGATTGGACAACCATTTGTCTAAAATGGTATAGGATTTCCTGCCTGAGCAGGGAGTTGGACTAGACTTCCAAGGTCTCTTCCAACTCTTCCAACCTGAAAACAACCATGCATCCATTGTTAGACCCCCTTCAATTTGCATACCAAACAAATAGATCAACAAACAATGCTGTTAATATGGCTCTGCATTATATCCTACAACACCTTGAATCTTCAAATACCCACGCAAGGGTCCACTTTATAGACTTTAGTTCAGCACTCAATACCATCATTCCAGACATTCTTCGAACTAAACTAACCCAGCTAGCGATACCTGAACACACTTGTCATAAGCTTCCTAACAGACAGGAAGCAGCAGGTGAAGCTAGGCAGAATTACATCTGATACCTGTGGAATTAGCACAGCCTCCTCCAAGGCTGTGTGCTCTCTCCATTTCTCTTCTCCCTGCATCTCAAATGATCCATCTGTTAAACTGCTGAAGTTTGCAGATGATACAACAGTGATTGGTCTCATTCAAGATAACACTGAATCCGCATATAGACAGGAGGTTGAACAACTTGCCTCGTGGTGCAACCGGAACAATCTGGAACTGAACACACTCAAAACCGTAGAAATGGTGGTAGATTTGAAGAGAAACCCTCCCATACTACCACCTCTTACAATACTAGACAACACAATATCAACAGTAGAGACCTTCAGATTTCTAGGTCCTATCATATCTCAAGACCTAAAATGGACACCTAACATCAAAAATGTTATCAAAAAAGCATAACAAAAATGTTTTTTCTGTGCCAACTCAGAAACTCTAACTGCCCAAGGAGCTGCTGATCCAGTTCTACAGAAGAATTATTGAGTCTGTCATTTGCACCTCTATAACTGGTTTGGTTCTGCAACCCAACAAGACAGACACAGACTTCGGAGAGTAATTACTAACAACCTGCCTTCTATTGAGGACCTGTACACTGCACGAATCAAAAAAAGGGTTGTGAAAATATTTACAGACCTCTCACATCCTGGACATAAACTGTTTCAACTCCTTCCCTCAAAACGACGCTATAGAGCAATGCACACCAGAACAACTAGACATAAGAACAGTTTTTTCCCAAATGCCATCACTCTGTTAAACAAATAATTCCCTCAACACTGTCCAACTATTTACTAAGTCTGCATTACTATTACTATTGGTCTTCTCATCGTTCCTATCACCCATCCCCTCCCATTTGTAACTGTATGACTAACTTTGTTGCTTATATTCTTATGATTTATATTGACTGTTTCCTAGTATGATTTGATTGCTTATTTGTACCCTATGACTTTCATTAAGTGTTGTACCTTATGATACTTGACGAATGTATCATTTTTTTTAATAAACTTTATTAGTCTGTATCTTGTAAAAACAAAACAAAAAATTATCATAATGTTAACAGTTCTGTGACATCAGTCTCATACATTTCTATACAAATATATATATTTAGTCTAACTTAAGTTCCTTCATTTTCTATCTGTCTTAATTCAATCCAATTGTACCATTCCCCCCAAATTTTAAAGTATTCAGACTCATTTTTCTCTTGTAACATTAAAATCAGTTTGTCCATTTCAGCACGTCATAATTTTTTGAATGATCAGTCCATCAGGGGGTATACAATTGTGCTTCCAGCATTGAGCATAAGCTATTCTGGCAGCCATTAAAATGTGTAATACAATATATTTTATGTTTTTTCCATATTTCTTTTTGAATATCCCTATCAAAAATAATTCTGGTTCCAGTTCTATTTGTTCCTTAAGAATTTCTTGCAGCCATTATTTAATTTTAAGCCAGTATTTCTGGGATTCTGGACAAGACCACTACATGTGATAGAAGGTGCCTTCTTTCTTTCTACATTTCCAAAATGATGGATTCGTGTTGAGATATATCTTCGCCAATCTTGCTGGGGGTAGATACCATCTATAGAACATCTTATAAATGTTCTCTTTGTATGATGCCGAATTTGTTAATTTGTAGTTTTGATTCCAAATACTTTCCCATTCTGTGAAATATATATGATGTCCTATGTTTTGAGCCCAAGCTATCATACATCCCTTAAAAATTTCTTCTTCTAATTCTACCTCTAATAAATATTTATAAATTTTTGTAATACTTTTTTCATCTGGGCCTGTTAGAATTTTATCCAATTGTTGTAATTCCAAGTATATTCCAAAATCTTCAATATCTTTTTTATATCTATTTTGTAACTGGAGATATACCCACCAGTCAATATATATCCGTTGGTTTTGGAGATCTTGATTCGATTTTAACTTCCCATGTGCATCTAAAGCATCTTTGTATTTTGTCATTTTACATAGGTCCAGATTATTGGGATGTATCATAGCTTCCATCATAGATAGCCAGATCAGAATTTTCATATAATGTCTCCTTCTAATTTTAACCCTATTTTGTATAAGGGAATCTCTGATCAGATGTCTAATGTATATTTTCTTTTTAGGTACACTGAGAGCATATGCACCAAGACAAATTCCTTGTTTGTCTAATCATACTTGGCCAATAATCAATCAATTAATTAATTAATTCTAAGCATGACTAAGTTTATATCCAACCATAAAATAAAATAAAAAGAACATTGAAATTATCTGCATAAGATTCAGACAACTGTCTGTCTCCTGCTTTTGTATTATATTTATCTGTTCATAAATAAGTAAAGAAGAATGTTTGAGTACATGGAGGCTAGACATTTGTTATGATATATATTTTTGATGCATATCCCACTTGCCACATTGAGATGTAACATAGTATTCACAGTACTGTTAAGAAAAAAATGCCATTGGCTTGCCATTAAAGTCTAGTGTCATAAAGATGAACAGTTCCATGACAACAGCAATGTTTTTGCTAACATAACATAATGGAATAACCAGATATAATTAAGCTCTTGATTTCTGTAGTTTACTTTGGACTGCAAGAATATGTATGACAATAAACACAAAGTAGGCCACAATCTTTAGCAAGTAAGTCATGGGTGATTTGATGGGTCACTAAATGGGCTATAGAGTGCTTCAATAAAATGTAAAGTGTTGTTTTAGAGCATGAAGGGTTATATTCATAGCACTTGTTGCCTCTTGTGTTTTCCTGGGATTGCACAATTGTCTTCCACAGGTGCAGTATGATCATGGAAAAGGATACATTTGATTTTAACAATTATGAACCATGTTTGCTATGCAAGAATATAGAATAATATAGAATAACAGAGGTGGAAGGGACTTTGGAGATTTCTAATAGTCCAACTCCTGCTCAAGCAGGAGATCCTATATCATTTCAGACAATGGCTATCCAGTCTCTTCTTAAAACTCTTCAGCAATGGGGCATCCACATTGCTTCTGAAGGCAAGACATTCCAAGACATTCACAGTTAGGAAATTACTCTTTAGTACTGGGTTGCTTTTCTCTTTGGTTAGCTTCCATTCATTGTTTTTTATCTTGCCTTCTGGTCAGTAGTGGGCTGCTGGGTGGTCGGTGAGGTTCAGGTAAACCCCTAGCTGTGATCTCTGGCTGCGCCCCCCCATCCGTCCTTGACCTATGCTTTCCCTAAATAATTTTTCCCCCGCCCAGGATGTCCAGGTGAGTTCTCTGCTGCCCTACTGTACTCACGGGAGCTGCCTGAGTCGATTAGCTGCCAGTTTGAACCTGTGTTTCAGCCCTAAAGCGGCATATGTGAGCGAAGCAAGTGCACATACTCACAACCAGCAAACCCCTTGTCAACGAAAGTGCAGCCCACCTCTGCTTCTGATGCTTTCGAAAATTTTGTGATAGCTCCTCAAATATTGGAACACTGCTATGATGTCTCCCCTAGTTCTTCTTTTCTCTAAACTAGACATATCCAATTCCTGCAACCATTCTTTATACATTTTAGCCTCCAGCCCCATAATATTCTTGTTGCTCTTGTCTGTACACTTTCCAGAGTCTCAACATCTTTTTTTATATTGTGGTGACCAAAATTGGATGCAGTATTCCAAATGTGGTTTTACTAAGGCTTTGTAAAGCAGTACTAATACTTCACATGATCTTGATTCTATCCCTTTATTAATGCAGCCTAGGATTACATTGGCTTTTTTGGCTACTGCCGCACACAATTAGTTCATATTTAAGTGATTGCCACTAAGATTCCAAGATCCCTCTCACAGTATTAAGTCAATTTTTGTCCAGTCTGTACCTGTACAAATATTTCTTTTGTTGCCTGTCTTACTTTTATCCACATTGAATTTCATTTTGTTAGATAGAACCTAATGTTCAAGTCTGTCAAGATTATTCTAGATCTTGAGCCCATCTTCTAGAGTTGCTGCTTATTTCTGCTAACTTTAATACAAATTTAATGAGTTCCCCTTCCATTCTCTCATCTAAATAATTTATGAAAATATTGAAGAGTATTGGGTCTAAAACAGAACTCTAGAGTACCCCACTGCCCATCTCCCTCCATGTGGATTTAGTTCCATTAAACACGCTGAGTACAGTTTGTCAGCCAATTACAAATCCATCTGGTGGTGGTGCTGTCTATCCCACATTTTTCTAATTTACTAAGATGAAGGTGGTGGATCTATTTTATCAAATTCTTTATGAAATCTAACTATATTACATCCACAGCATTTCACTGATCCATCAATTTAGTCATTTAGTCATTTAGTGAAATGCTGTGGACACCATATAGTTAGATTTCATAAAGCAGAGTCAAAGAAAGACTAAGTGTTTGGCATGATCTGCTCTTGATGAAGCCATGTTGGCTTCTGATTATAACCTTGTTTGCTTCTAGGTGTTCAAAGATTGGTTGCTTGCTTATCTTTTCCAAGATCTTCCTAAGTATTGATGTTAGGCTGATTGGTCTGTAGTTTCCTAGATCTGGTTCCCCCCCACCTTTTTTTTTGGAGGTGAGAAACACATCAGCTCTTTTCCAGTCTTTGGATTATTCCCCAGTGCTCCAAGAATTTTGAAAGATATGGATCAATGGTTCAGAGATCACATCTGCCAGTTCCCTCAGATCTCTGAGATTTAATCTATTGGGACCCAGTGATTTGAATTCATCTAGAGTTGACAGGTGTTCTCTTACCTTATTTTTGCTTATTTTAATTTACATTCCTAGCTAAGCTAGTATTTTACCTACTTTTAATAAGTTTGGTTGTATTATCTTTTTGCATGAAGTCAGATGCAAAGAATAAATTAAGCAGTTCTACTTTCTCTCTTACTTCTTTGCTATCATCTCCCATTAGTGGATCAATTGTTTCTTTGACTTTTTTCTTGTTTTTTATGTTCTGAAAAAAAACTTTATTTTTTTTTTATATTTCTTGCAAATTTTACTTCATTCTGAGCCTTAGCTTTCCTAACTTCATATCTGTAGGTTCAGGCTATTGAGCCTTAATTACCAGTACGTGTCCCTCTTTGCATTTTTTGTACTTATCCTTGTCTTTCAATTGTCTGTTCCACCATATTGTTTTTTCCTTGTTTTTCTTTTTCAGTGGTATTGAGCTGGATTTAGCTTTTATGATCATATTTTTCATAGTTTCCCAAGCTTGAGTTGGCTTCCCCTTTAAGATTTTCATCCATGGGATTTCTTGGAGTTTGTCAAAATCAGCTCTTTTAAAAACTAAGATAATGGCTTGATTATGTTCTGTTGCTTGTGTCTGTATTATATTGAATTCTAATAGGACATGGTCACCCTCCTCTAAAATTCCTGCAACTTCAGTATCCTCTATCATTTCTTCTCTTTTAGTAAGAATGGGGTCAAGTAGTTCCCTCTTCTACCATTTGGGTAACAAAATTGTTCGATAGAATTCAAGGATGATCTGAATGAATCCAATGATGATCCATTCGTGATTCGAAGCACCTTGTTTCTTTCAAATACAATGTGCTGTACTGTCAATATAGTACAGTGGTATCTCAATACTCATTGTTGATTGTTGATTGGTTCCAGGAGATGCAATGAGTACTAAAAATGATGAGTACCAAATAATTTTTCCCATAAGGAATAATGTAGTGAGTCAGAGACAGCCAACACCAAAAAGTTTTAGCTTGTGAATTGAGTACCAAACAAACAATAAATACCAGGACAAAAATTTTATATCAAATTGTAGTACCATATAATACCAAATCTGATAAGTTTCAAAACAGGTAAGTACCAAAGTACCACTGTAATTGTGCAAGACTGATTCTTTCCACACATAATAACATACAAAAATAACCAAAGGAATGTCAATCTATAGGAAAAAAATTAATGCATATAACTTCTCCATGGTAATTTCTTCATTGCTACAAATGCAAGCTTCCATTATAAGCAACTGCCTATTTCTAGGAATCATAATGAAGCAAGTGTAATTTAAAGTGATAAAAGAAATTTTTTCCTTTCATGTTTTTATATTGCTTAGCCTTGAGAAAGATCTTTGCTATCTATTGTAGTGTACTGACAATAAGTCAACTGCTTTATTCTCACCTTAAGTGATAACTGGATTTTTCAAGCATGAGCAGTTTTTCAGTCCCAAGAAGGTAAGTTTTCTCTTCTAAGTTTTTTTAGGATTATCTTTAGCCTCAGTATGATCAAATTGGAAGAGAATTGGGACTTATTTCTAGAACAAAGTATACAACACTCAAATCTGAATTATGTACTTGCGTAGATTGAAAGCAACTTTAAAAGTTTTATTACTATTGATACTGTGCTTGATTTAGCCAAAAGGTTAAGAAGTGATATTGAAAGTATTGACAAATATTATTATCCATTTTTAAGAGGACAATTCATAGGCTAACTTTACCACAAAGTTAGCAAGAAAGATATTTTGTTTAAGAAATAAATATGAAGTCCATAACACATGCCTGTGCGCTATTTTTAAAAACTGTTTTAGAGAAAGGGAAAATTTGATTTAGTTAAGCAACAGACTTTAACAGTTGTAAAAACATGATTGCGGAACACTCTAATGATTCAAAACAGAAATCAAAGTCAAAAACCAAAACAAATGTGTCAAAAATACATATGCAAATTAGCATAAACTCTAAAATTTCTCTTAGGGCACCTAATAATCAGTCAACATTGCCCTCACTACAGGTAGTTTTTAACTTATTACCATAGCTGAGCCAGAATTATGTTCAAAATTGTAAATGTTATCAATCCAATTCTGTGACATTGTTTTGTAATTATTCTGCTTTGCAAATTTGTTAATTGAATCTCCATTTTCATTAAGTGCATGCTGCAGTTCTTGAGTAAACACAAGGTCAGCAATGGCATTTTTGCCAGAAAATGGAAGTAACTGCTAGTTCTGTCAAAATTAAAAAGAACTATAATTATTATAGTTGTCTGATTTAAGGACGCTGCAAATGACTATAAATGCCAGATGCCCAGCACTCAAAATGTGATTATATGGCTACAAGGAAAGGGTGGGAATAGAATTTCAAATCTGTACTGTAAGTATCTTTTGGGGTGGGGTCCATTGTAAGTTTGAACCATATTTAAGCAACCACTTGTAAGTCAAGGACTACTTTATTTTGTACTGAGACTCCTCTTTAAAGAATGGAGCTGCTATCATGATTTATGATATATTTTGGCAGCACACTTTCTTCTGAATGCCAACCAAATTTAATTGCCAAACTTTAAGAGATTGTTGCCCTGTCTCAATGTATTTATTTATTCATTAAGATTAACACATCTAAATGATTAATTAAAAATTAATAGCTTATGATAGAGCACAAAGAAACCCATAGCATTGATATTATCTGTAGTAATGCCTCAAGGTCCTATACAGTTTTAACCAAAATTTTTAGAAAATAAAAGTTAGCAAGTGACTGTTGCACCTGCCTCAAAGAAACCCTGGACACAGAGCTCTGGAAAGCCAGATAGCAGAATTACCAGATAACCTTAAAGTAAAGGAATTGTCAAGAGTACTAGAGAAAAATAGATATAACTGCCAAGTCATATATAATTGACAAATTTCAGAAAGGCATTTTAATGCTAATCAGAGATAAAAATGTAACTTTGACAATTTTGGAACTTAATTCTCAAATCAAGTTACAGCCACAGGTGGGATTCCACCGGTTCTCACTGGTTTGCCTGAACAGTTATTTGATTGCTTATGCAATTTGGATAACCAGCTAAAAATAAAGTGCAAGGGAAGCTTTTTCTCTCTCTCTTCCTTCAGTTAATAGCTCCGAGAAGATAGCCAAGAACCACTTAACAGTTGCAGCTGGAATGCAGCTGATACATGCTGAATCAAGTCAATAAACAACAGAAACTGACAGGATTAGGACAGGGAAACCCATCAATCACTCATCTAGGGATGGGACTACAAACATTTTCATTATAAAGAGTATTAAGTAACACTTCTGTGATCAGCTGATTCTCTATGGAGTTCCCCAAGACCTTTTATAGGTGCTGCAGTGTTAACTACTTCTTGTTTCTTCCTGGGGGGAAAGATACAGGAGGCGTCAATGATGCAGCTTGATCATACAGGCCATGCATTAAATGCATGTGTAGTCCAGCCAGTTGTATTGCTTCTGGTATGAAGCACTTAATTTAGAACATAGAGAATAATAGAGTTGGAAGGGTTAATGGCTTTTGGCAGCACACCCAGGCTTTCAATTAGCATGAGTGTCTGCTCTTAATTTCCCTCACAGCTGCTGCATTTGCTTTGGGGTTGACTTTTTTTAAAAAAAGGAGAATGACTGTTTTAAGTTTTCTGCATTGTTTTAGTGGTTCCTGGCACTGTCCTTTTGGGGTGTACTTCTCTCACTCTTTTTGAAAGCCTCTAGTGATGGAGCATCCACAACTTCTGAAGACAATTTCCTATTCCATTGGTTGATTGGTCTCACCCTTAGGAAATTTCTCCTTAGTCCTAGGTTGCTTCTCTCTTTGGTTAGTTTTCATCCATTGTTTCTTGTTGTGCCCTTTGGTCCTTTGGAAAATAGATTGACTCCCTCATTTTTGTAGGAACCCCTCAAATTTCCTGACAGAACAATTAATCAGTGAAACAATTTGCCTCCAGAAGTTGTAAATGCTCCAACACTGGAAGTTTTTAAGAAGAGATTGAATAACCATTTGTCTATAGTGGTGTAGGGTTTCCTGCCTAAGCAGGGGGTTGGACTAGAAGACCTCCAAGGTCCTTTCCGACTCTGTTATTCTATTTTATTCTAAATATTGGAACAGTGCTATTTTATTGTGAGTTGGACTAAGGAGAAATTTCCTAAGGGTGAGACCAATCAAGGTTGGCTACGACCACCCAGTCACGTGACCTACCAGCCACGCCCACACAATCATTAGGGCAGAGAACCAGTTTTAAATTGTTTGAATCCCACCACTGGCAAGTCAATTAAGATAAAGTCAATTTGAATCATTTCTTGACCAATGTCATTATTGAATTCTACAACCCCTTTCTACCTGGTTCCACAGTGTCACAATATCAGATCAATTGGGTGCCAAGGATCCATTATGCTTGCTATTCATTAAATCATAAACTTCTGGATAAAGAAAATTGGTACATCCCCAAAGAATGGAGATACTACCAGGGTGAGGGTTGGTAGTGGTGGGCTCAGATTAACAAATTATATGGATAAAAGAAGCCAACATATTTCCCATATCTGCTCTGGAAGACTGTTTTTGCAACAGTTTATCTGCAGATAAACCTTGAGTAGAATGCCAGAAGCTGAGGATGAAATATCAAGTTCTCAGCGTCAGGCAGAGGTTGCCAAGGGGAAAATAATAGCAAAGAGCAACATTCTGAAAAGTGATGGAGGGGAGGAGAAATCTTCAGTGTGCTGGAAGAATGGACCTAAAATTGAACATCTCCTGTAGTTGGAATCTTCCCTGCTGTTTTTCTCATTAACTTTTTCGGGAAGCCAGCAGAGAGGATTGCAAATGGTGTTTACATGATTGCAAGGCATTTGGCAACTGGTCATAATTACATACAAGCTGCCAAAGCGCCTAAAACATTATTTGACAAGGGGGGCTGGCACAATATTTTATGATGCCCAGAAGTGCTTTATAAGCCATAAATAATTGAGACTGCAAACTGATGTTAAACAACCAGTTGTAAATCAAGGATTACTTGCAATGTAATTTAAATGGGGGTGAAGTGAATGATACTAAATTTGTAACTGCTATAAAGACCAGAAATAACTTCTTTAAATATCATTTTTCTTTTTTGTTTATTTTTATACTTTTCCCTTTAATTTCCCTTTAATTTGTTTCTTAATTTCATTTTTTAAATTTTTCATGTTTTATGTATATAATCACTAATAAAAATTATATCTAAAAAATAACAAATTCCATCATTCATGCTAATTTTCATTATATAATTATACATTATCAAGCAAATAGTTCATTCATGTTAATTAACCTCACAAATGATGTATCTCATTTGTATTGATTTATTTCATGAATGATATAAACTTACCACAAATTTAGCTATTTCAGATGCACTGAATTGTTGGTTATTTTGCAGGGATGCTCTCTGGTCTGCTACATCCAAAGTCTTCTAAGTAAAGGTCAATTGCATTTTTAAACTTTGCTTTACTAGACTAGACTAGACTAAAATAGAATCTGGAAGGGATCTTGGAGATCTTCTAGTCCAGCCCCCTGCTCAAGCAGGAGAACCTTTACAATCTCAGACAAGTGAGTGTCCAGCCTCCTTTTTAAAACTTCCAGTGATGGAGCGCCCATGATTTCTGAAGGCAAGCTGTTCCACTGCTTCATTGTTCTTACTGATAGGATGTTTCTCCTTAATTCCAGGTTGATTCTCTCTTTAATCAGTTTCCAACCATTATTTCTTGTCCTGCCCTCTGGTGCTTTAGAGAATAATTTGACCCTCTTCGTTGTGGCAGCCCTTCAAATATTGAAATACTGCTATCCTGTCACCCCTAATTCTTCTTTTCTTTAGACTAGCCAGACCAAAAACCTGCAGCCCTTTTCCATATGGTTTGGTTCCCAGACCTTTGATCATCTTAGTTGCTTTCTCTGAACTTTTCCCGAAGTTTCAACATCTTTTTTGTAGTTTGATGACCAAAACTGGTTGCAGTATTGTCTGTCTGTCTATTAACATCATAATCTCAGTTTAATCAGACCATAACAATATTGTCATATTTCAAAATGCAACAGCTGTCATCTTTCTGACTATGGAATTTCATAGCTGTCTACATTTTAATGGATTTTTTTTCTGTTTAAATTCTTTCTGTTATCTAGTATAGAATTATTAAATAATTGTGATACTGCATTTACTGTATATAATGAAAATGTGAAAAATGTATTTGCACATGGAAAGCATATCATTTGTTTGAAAGGTAATATAACTATTCTGTCTCACAAAATCAACAACTTAAAGGTTATGTTTACTCAAAGTTACTAGTGTGCTCTTCCAATTTCATAACATTCACAAAATCATTAGAAAGTTTTTTATTAGATGTAACTTCTATTTTAGCCCTACAGTAGTCGAAAATGTAGGATTTCAGAGCACCATAAAATCTATTAAATATTAAGTTAAATTTATTTAATAAATGTATTATTTCATGAACTCTATTATTAAAAGATTTCCAGATATTCCAAAACTCAGAGTACAGATTCTCAGAACTTTAACATTTTTCAGTCATCTCCTATTCTCTTTGATTTCCATTGTACTTTTACACTAGAATATAAATGCTATTAATTGGCGATCCAGTTTGGTAGAATGGTTAAGGTATGGCCTAGAAATCAGGAGACTGTGCATTAGTCCTAGACCTGAAGGCTGGCTGAGTAACTTTGCTCTATTTCTCAGCCCAACCTCATAGGGTTGTTGTTGTGAGAATAGGAGGAAGAAAGAGTATGTTTGCCGCCTTGAATTACGTATGAATCTCATAATTTAATATTTTTAAACTTAAATTTAATATTCTATTGTTAAGTTTATATTCTGCTTTATAAATTGTTTATATTCTACACTGTCCAGAGCCCCTCCTTAAGGGACATGGGCTATTTAGAAACATCAACTATAAATAAATAATAAAGTAATAAAAGTAAGATTAAAAAATCAAATAAATAAATATGTTTCTTATTCCCTAGAAAAACTCCATGTACAGTCTTTTGCTTTTTTCTATGTAAACATTCCTGAAGATTGAAAATGTCATTTTTCAATATTCAGCTTTTTCACAAAGTTTTGCCATGACCTGCTTAATTTTTTTCATTAATTCAAACAATTTCATTCATCTTCTACTTATTATCACCTCTATCAATTTTAATTGAGGATTATTGCTTAAGAAATCCTGTTGAATAAAACCTTCCTCTTCATCTGTAATTGTACTCCACCCAGCTTCTATGAAGAAAAGATTAGTGAATTTTTTGGCTGGAATTCTATCCTCATTAAAAGGCTAGATAAAGACTGATAGATTTTTGGATGCATCAAATTTAAGGTATTGGGTAATCAATAGCGCAAGTTGTGTGTGCAGAGTTGGAGCAAATAGCCTGTGGAAGAGAACATCCATAGGAAGATTTGCAGGGAATAAAAGTTTGAATAAAAGACAGAAGAAAAGTGTTAAAAAATTTAGTAGAGATAAAGGAAAAGGAATAAATTTGCAGATTTTGTTTTAAATTAAGTAGGTTGGTAAACAAAACTCAGCTTCCCAGCAGACACATTACAACTAATTAGAAACTTTTGCATTAAATTAAGTATTTACATTATTCTAATAATGAACAATCAACTATTATAAATGCCACTGGTGTGAGTTGACTGTCTTCTAACAGAAAAAGCCCCAACTTCTAACTTTTTAGGGGTCATCTACACAGGCTTTTTGCCCCAACTCAAAGATGTTCCTCTTGCCATTTTTTTTTAAAAAAATACTCTTACAACAGAGTCTCTCATTGCCAGTCCACTATTCAGCCCAAGCTCTGTGTGTTTTTCCCAGTTCTTGCAGTAAAAGTGTTCATGCAGACATTCTGGGTGACCTGAAGGAGTTTTTTCAGGATTGGCTCCTTTAATTTGGGAATTGGGTTCCATATCTCCATGCACATTTTTACTTTCAGACAGTTTGAACATTTCTCTTAAGTAACTAATAATTTGTTCCCTTCCTCTCTCTTTCTGTTTTGGTCAAAAGAATATAAATCTTTGACCAAGGTCTCCTAGTAGATCGATGTTGATTAATGAATAATGCACCATGCTATGGATCGTATCAGGCAAGTTGTTTTCTCTTTGACATTAACTCTGTTTGCTCAATAAGTTAAAAGACATTATATAGCCACAGCATTTTATAGGACATGTCAAATTTTTCAACTTTCAATTTCAAAACATTAGGGGTGCTCAAAAGTTGTGACATGCCTTGGGGATTGTAAAAATACTTTTGTTATTTTAATATAATTTAGAAGTGCTTGGTAAATCACTACATAAATATAACTTTTTAACATTTTCTTTGTTTGATTTCACAGATTTGAACTGATCAAATAGCAGATTTGAATTGATCTAAAAACACATATTTTTAAAAACCCTCACTGAAAAGAATTGAAAAAAATAATTTTCATCCCATTAAATGACATGCCTTACTGGCACACGAACTTCCTTATTAATTTCAATCACCCCACTCCCCCCATTTCATCCTATCTCCTTTTCATCCAGGCTAAGCACTATCCTGAAAGTAACCCATTTAAAACTCTGGGGCTAAATTTTAGCAAAACTGTTCATTGATTGCAAATAATTGCAATAAAATTACAATTGTATTATCAAGTATGTGATAACTCTGAAGATACTGAAAAAAGTAGGTTTGAAATAGGGCTATTCAAAGCATTTGGATACACAAATTAAACACCTTTCTCCAAATGCTTATACAACCAGTTTGCTTTGCTTTCTTCCCAGGACCTTGTTCAGATAATTCACACAGCTTACTAGTAGTAGCCTTCCACATACTCCATTGAGCCAATTACCAGTGTTCACAGACACACACCACTTTGTACTTTTAAAATATGCACAGCTTGTTTCTGTTTCAGAACTGGAAAAAGATGGAGAAGAAAAAGGAAATTCTTTTAAAGATGTTTATTCTTTCAAGGTAATTGTATATTTCACATTCAAAATAAATTGTTCCCATAATCAAGAAGCATGGAGGAGATAGTGTTGTCCTGAAAGATTTGAGTGAGAAACTGAAAGCTATCCAAATTTCCCACTAAGGATGATTTGTAATTGACTTATAATTTATATATCTAGATACTGAGGGAGGAGAGCTGTGTTAATCTTATGCATTGTATTTAAAGGCATATGCTTTCATAAGTATTGCATATTATGCTGTGTTTTAACTGGGTCAAAATAGGAATGCGTTTAGAAGATTCTAGGGTCAAAGGGATAGGAAAGCTTTGCAAGGTTCCCCAGCCATTCTCCAATTATCACTCTTTACTGTTAACATTGATTTTTAAAACATAACTACATTAAAATATTCTCCTGAGATTCTCTACTAAAATATTTTCTATAGAAAACAATCTCAAAAGCTGTGGTTCACTGTGAATGTGAAGGCTTCCCAGATTGCCAGATATGAATAAGCCTCCACAAAATACATTTTCACAAGGGATATTCCCAGGGGTGAGATTCTACAGATTCGCACCTATTCGCTAGAACCGGTTATTAACATTCTAAGCAGTTCAGAGAAGAAATTACTGGCCTAATCCTGTAAGGAAGGCAGGAAGGAACCATTCTGATGTTGCTTACAGAAACTGCCTCTCCGTTAACCCTTATTACATTCTTGGCAGGACTAGACTTCCTGTCTCTGGAACTTCTCTGGAGTTGTTTTCCCTCCTTTGCTGGTACTTTGCTTGTGTGGAGTGACCATTCAAAGTTACAATGGCACTGAAAAAAGGGACTTATGACCATTTTTCACACTTATGACTGTTGCAGCATCCCCAGTCATGAGAGGCCAGATGAGGAGACGCGTGCCTCAATGTGAGTGATATTGAGTTGGCCACGCCCAGCCAATAACATGACCACCAAGCCATGCCCACCCAGTCACATGACCACCAAGCCACACCCACCAACTAAGCAACACCCACAGAACCGGTTGTTAAAAAATTTGAATCCCACCCCTGATCTATAGTCATCTGGATTTTTGCAGCCATTATCATGATAATTAATTATGAGCCACTTCTGATGCTTCTGAACACGGTTTGGGCAGCTTACAACAGAAAAATTTGAAATTGTGTCTTTCTGTCCTAGAAACAACAAAAAAGATGGGAAAAGGCTATTACTGGCAGAGGGAGGGAGGGAGGGAAGGAAGGAAGGAAGGAAGGAAGGAAGGAGGGAAGGAAGGAAGGAAGGAAGGAAGGAAGGAAGGAAGGAAGGAAGGAAGGAAGGATGGATGCTAGGTATGGTAGGAAGCAGAGGTGGTATGCAACAGATTCTAACCAGTTCAGGAGAACCAGTAGCGGAAATTTTGAGTAGTTCGGAGAACAGGCAAATACCAACTCTGACTGGAGATTTTACAGTATCCATGCCCACCAAACCACGCCCACAGAACTGGTGGTAAAAAAAATTGAATCCCACCACTGGATATTCTCTGTCATGTACACAGGAGCTAACTCAGCAACTCCCTTTACCTGGAGGATACAGATATTTGTGTCCTTTTAGAACAAATTTGGAAATTAATGGACCAAGGTTAAGACAAGAGAGATCTATATGAACCCTCAAAGCATCAGTTTAAAGTTTGAAATTTCCAGGAAAAAGGGAAGTTCTAAGAAACCGAAGCAGGGAAAAAGATTCTTTAGACCAGGGGTCCCCAACCTCCAGTCCATTGACCAGCACTGGTCTGCAGCATGCAAACAAGCAAAGCCCCATTTGCAAGATGCAGGCAACATGAAAACCATGCCTCCTCTGGTCTGCGAAAAAGGTTGGGGGCTACTGCTTTAGACATAGTTCAAGAAGGGATAAGTAACAAGTCTAAAACAAATTTGCATTAGAATATTAATGATTGTTCCCCTGTTTCGTGTGTGTATCCTGTTATTTATTTGTTATTAAACTTAAATGCAGCCCATCTTATCTGAGGTTATTCTAAATGGCTTACAATAATTCAATTAAAATGCAGTATAAAACATTATAACAATAAATATAGATCTTAAATTTAAAATGCAATTAAAAATTGACCAGGATGGAAAGAGAGGAAGAAAAGTGTGCACAGAGAGGAGGTGGAATGAATTATCCCCCCAAAATGCCGCAAATAGGGGCCCAAAGCCAGCTGGCCCAGCCAGATCTTCAAACCCTTTCAGAAGGGTAGGCTCTTACCTGGCATGACATTCCACAGGGCAGGGTCCATGGCCGAAAGACTCTTCTTCTGGACCCTATTAGCTAAAATTCCTTGGTCAATGTGGCCTGCAGCATGCCCCTTTTGCTGGTGCAAGGGGGAGTGGGCTACTTCCATCAGGGTGAGCCAGTTTCTCAGACAGTCTGGACCCAAGCCATTAAAGGATTTAAAGGTCCTAACATTTTGAATTGGACTTAGAAGCAAACTGGCAACCAGTGCAGCTTGCAGAGTTATATAACATGCCTCCCCAAGAACTGTCTATGCAGCTGTATTCTGTACCAGCTGAAGCTTCCGGATACACTTCAAAGGAAGTCCCATGTAGTAATTGTACAATATACATTGTACAATTGTAATATACATTGTAGTAATCCAAATGCATCAAATGACCAGAACCTGAGTGACTGAGTGTAGGGATTCTGATCCAGGAAAGAAACAACTGGAGCATAACACGAAGTTGTGCAAAGGCTTTCCTAGCTATAACTGTCTCTGACCTGCCACCTTTCTCTGTGGCAGTTTAGTAACAATGTATCTTTTAGTCTTTTATGCATATCTCTTTTATGCATATCTTTTAGTCTTTTATTCATGAGGAAATAATTTGTACAAAATATATCTAATGAATCAAAGGTATTATGTTATACACTTTTACACTCTCTTGTAGGGTCATGTACCCTTCAAAGATCATTTTTAAGAAACTCTTCTGACTTCTAACAAGCAATTCTTCTCTCTACTGTTTGTTAAAGGAATCCAAACATTTTCACATCTTCATACCCACTTTGAAAAAAGATGCTTCTTCCTTAAAGAATGTACTTGTTAAAGTTAATGAGTCCATTAAACATGGCTCCTACTCCCTTGAAACTTATTTTCTGGGTCAGTAGAATTCTTTATTGGACAAAGACAAGAAATTTGTTTCTAGTGCATACGCTCTCAGTCTACATACAATCATACTCATAAAATACAATCATCATAAATCATATACAAAACTCAGCGATAGTTATAAGATACTAAAGCAGTCAATATAAATAACAATAGAAAACTAAATAAAATCAATCAACATAAATCATAAGATACAACAGCAAGCTATAGTAATAAGAATCTAAGGAAATAGGCAATAGGATAGATGAGAAAAATAATAAGTAATACAGCCCTACTAGGTGGTTTGACATCCCATGGCATAAACAATGTTGTGGGAATTAGTTGTTTGTTAAAGTGAGTGATAGCATGGGGGAAAAGAACTGTCTTTGTGTCTTATGAGCAATGCCTTTTAGTCAAGGGTGGGATTCAAATTTCTTAACAACTGGCTCTGTGGGTTAATTTGTGGGTATGGCTTGGTGGTCATGGGACTGGTTGGTGTGGCTTGCTAGCTGGGCATGACTTGGTGGTCATGTGACTGGGTAGGCGTGGCTTGGTGGTCACGTGACTGGGTGGGCATGGCCAAGTGGCCATGTGACTGGCAAACCAAATACAAGTGGTCCTTGCTTAATGGCCGGTTGCTTAGCAAGTGTTCTAATTTATGACTGACCTCCCCAGAGCTACTTGACCTGTTTTTGGAGTTTTAATAGACACACACACACACACACACACACACACACACACCCTTCTAACCTTTTCTGTCAAACCTCCAGTAAGTTCCCTTCAGCATGGGAAGATTTGCTGTAGACAATGACATCTTTAAGGGTTTTCCACATATTAGCTGGTTCATTTGTTGAGAGCTGATTCCTCAGCTTTTCAGAATAGCTTCATTTTGCTGCTCTGATCACTTTTGTTAATAATTCCTGGCCTAAGTGTACAGCATTCTATCTCCTTTCCTGCTTGCTTCCTCTTTGGTATGATGTAGCTGTTTGAACTTATCTATGAACCAAGGTTTGTTGTTATTGTGTATTCATAGTTTTCTGGCCTTCACAAAAACTGACATGTCACAGTATCTGCGAGTTCATCCCAGTTTGCAGAGGTAGCTTCAAAAAATTTCCTATCTGTGCAATCAAGGCAAGCCTATAGTTTTAATTATGCCTCCTCAGTCCAAGACTTCACTGATTTAACTGTTGGTTTTATGGTTTTAAGCCTTTGTCTATGAGTAGGTACAAGGTGAATCATACACTGATCATCTGCTTTACCAGCTGCTTATGGTAAAAACTGATAAGCATCTTTTAATGTTGTGTAGCAGTGATCTAAAATATTATTTCCTCTAGTAAGATAGTCGGCATGCCGGACGTATTTTGGCAACTCTTGGCTTAAGTTAGCACTGTTGAAATCACCTAACACAATAAGAAAAGTATCTGGGTATCTTAGTTCATCCCACAGAATCTGGTTAGCTAGATAATTTGTAATGTATTATGTATGCAAGCTTGGGGTAGAATGTACATAGCAACCAGAATAAATGAGGAGAACTCTTGTGGACAATAAAATAGTTTAAAATTGATAAATAATATCTCTAAGTTCTCATCACAATATTTCTTCAGTAAAGTTACATTTTTACATCATTTGTTGTTGATATAAAAGCAGAGGCCTCCTCCCCTCTTTTTACTGGTTGATTCTGCAATTCTATCTACTCTTTGAATCTGAAATCCTGTGGTTTGCAGGTAGTTACCATTAATCAACTTGTTCAGCCACATTTCAATGAAACAGAGGGTTGCCAAATTAGAAAAATCTGTATTGTTTCTATTTAAGAGTAGCAGTTCATCTATCTTATTTACTAGTAAGCGAAAATTAGTTAAGTGCAGAGAGATGAGGGTAGATTTGCTTATCCTATGCTTCCTGAGCCTTTGTAATATCTCTCCTCTCCTGCCTCTCTTCCTCTTCCTTTTGTTTCTTTTTATGCTTCTTCATTTCCGCCAGGCCAGAAGAGATAACTGCCCTTCTCTCAGTCAGAATTTCCACCACATTTGAAAAGAAGAGAGGAATAGTCCCAGAAACCTGTTTGTTTGTAAAGACCATTCTTTAATATCCAAAAGTTCAATTCTAGAATATGAAATTCTTAGAGAGTCACAGAAAATAATAAAAATCATTAAAACTACAAGAGAGCATTTCACCAAAGCTGCTGTCAGCACCACCATCTTGAGGCAATTCTAGTAGGAAAAGCTATGAAAATTGACTAATTAATTGTGCACTAATTATGCTGAACTATATATAAAGTAAATCTTATCCCTGGGACATAGATGATACATCACATTAAGACTTTTTCAGCAATATCCTCACGGTATCTAAAATATATCCTGGGTGTCATTGCTTGTGATCTGGAATAAAGCTAGTAGCTGAGCTAAGAGGCAGATAGCAAAAACAGTTGGAAAAAAAGGTCATTCAGCCATACAGAGTCAGGCAGGTGAAATTATATTGGTTCTTATTAATGTAATGATGACTGAATTTGTAGTTGCAAAAATGTTTGGTCACCTATAGCAATGGGGCTTAAATGCTGCAGACGGCAGCAAACAGTTTGATCCATAGCAAAACTGATTGTTTTATTTCAGCATTTCAGCATTTTAAAGGATTTCAGTTTCTTCTGTTTATGGTACATATAAGGAAGGTCCAAGATTGACTGGATATTTTGAGAGTTCAAAATGCAAGCTCTCCATTATTTAAAAAATGTCCCATTTTGGTTTAGTTTATTTTCAGCTTTCAGAATAAGCCTCCACAATTTGACATAACAAATGATATCAAGAATCTTAACTTTACATCTGATCACATTTTGAACTGTCTTTAAATGTCTGCTAAGGTGCCCCTCTCAGGTCAAGAAAAGTTTAAAGATATACCACTGCTCAAAAAAATAAAGGGAACACAAAAATAAGACATCCTAGATCTGAATGAATGAAATACTCTTATTAAATATTTTGTTCATTACATAGTTGAATGTGCTGACAACAAAATCACACAAAAATTATCAATGGAAATCAAATTTAGCAACCCATGGAGGTCTGGATTTGGAGTTACACTCAAAATTAAACTGGAAAAAAACACTACAGGCTGATCCAACTTTGATGTAATGTCCTTAAAACAAGTCAAAATGAGGCTCAGTAGTATGTGTGGCCTCCACATGCCTGTATGACCTCCCTACAACGCCTGGGCATGCTCCTGATGAGGTGGCGGATGGTCTCCTGAGGGATCTCCTCCCACACCTGGACTAAAGCATCCCCCAACTCCTGGACAGTCTGTGGTGCAACGTGGCATTGGTGGATGGAGCGACACATGATGTCCCAGATGTGCTCAATTGGATTCAGGTCTAGGGAACGGGCGGGCCAGTCCATAGCATCAATGCCTTCGTCTTGCAGGAACTGCTGACACACTCCACCCACATGAGGTCTAGCATTGTCGTGCATTAGGAGGAACCCAGGGCCAACCGCACCAGCATATGGTCTCACAAGGGGTCTGAGGATCTCATCTCGGTACCTAATGGCAGTCAGGCTACCTCTGGAGAGCACATGGAGGGCTGTGCGCCCCCCTAAAGAAATGCCACCCCACACCATTACTGACCCACTGCCAAACCGGTCATGCTGGAGGATGTTGCAGGCAGCAGAAGGTTCTCCACGGCGTCTCCAGACCCTGTCACGTCTGTCACATGTGCTCAGTGTGAACCTGCTTTCATCTGTGAAGAGCACAGGGGCCAGTGGCGAATTTGCCAAACTTGGTATTCTCTGGCAAATGCCAAACGTCCTGCACGGTGTTGGGCTGTAAGCACAACCCCCACCTGTGGACATCGGGCCCTCATACCACCCTCATGGAGTTTGTTTCTGACCATTTGAGCAGCCACATGCACACTTGTGGCCCGCTGGAGGTCATTTTGCAGGGCTCTGGCAGTGCTCCTCCTGTCCCTCCTTGCACAAAGGCGGAGGTAGCGGTCCTGATGCTGGGTTGTTGCACTCCTACGACCTCCTCCACGTCTCCTGGTGTACTGGCCTGTCTCCTGGTAGCGCCTCCATGCTCTGGACACTAAGCTGACAGACACAGCAAACCTTCTTGCCACAGCTCGCATTGATGTGCCATCCTGGATGAGCTGCACTACGTGAGCCACTTGTGTGGGTTGTAGACTCCGTCTCATGCTACCACTAGAGTGAAAGCACTGCCAGCATTCAAAAGTGACCAAACCATCAGCCAGAAAGCATAGGAACTGAGAAGTGGTCTGTGGTCACTACCTGCAGAACCACTCTTTTATTGTGGATGTCTTGCTAACTGCCTATGCTTCCCACCTGTTGTCTATTCCATTTGCACAACAGCATGTGAAATTGATTGTCAATCAGTGTTGCTAACTAAGTGGACAGTTTGATTTCACAGGTGTGATTGACTTGGAGTTACATTGTGTTGTTTAAGTGTTCCCTTTATTTTTTTGAGCAGTGTATTTTTAATACAACATTCCAAGGGCAGGACTGAAGTGAGTCCGGAATAGCTCTGATTCTAATAGATACAGGATTGAAAACCTAAATTGTACTCTTTGATTTCTTCATACTTTAGTTACTTGTTGAATGGTAATGGTAAGTATCTGCCACTATCTATTTTTTTCCAACTAGGAGCGGTCTGTTAATGTGCTTTATTAAATAATTTCTGTAATAAAACAAGAGCATATGCTTATTGTCAAACATTTATTTATTAGTTTGTATGCCGTTCCAGATGAGCTAAATATGAGAGTTGAAACAACAACATAAAAATAGTAAGAAACGCAACATTGTAATCAATGCAATTTATTGGAGTGATGGCATATTTTATATGAAATATGCTGTAAACTCCATACCCAAGCTTTAATTCCATTCTTATGCTGCCTCCTTTATAATTTTACCTCAATTATCTTAATGCAACTGAACTGCTTTAAGACTAGTGTATATCATCTTATGCATAATATCTGTTTAGTATTTTATTATGGAAAACTGTGTAAATTTAAAAATAAAATTTAGCCCAACAGCGTAGATTGTTCTGTTTATTAAATTATTTCTTCCATTCATATTAATACTTCTGAGATAAGATATGTGATTATAAAATCCACTTTGCAAATTAAAATGACCATATTATGTACAAAAGTTCTGCTTAATGACAACCCTCTGGGCTTTTTACTTTATCTAAAATTAGGTTAAATATAAAAAACATAATGGCAGTTGTGTTTTCATTGTTGATAACTAATAAAAAGGAAAACAACAAGGTACTGTAAGAATAAAGCTATCTTTATAGATAAGTTTCTGTAAAGATCAGGCTCTTATTCAATTGTGATGTTGAACAAGATAAAAAAAACACATATTTTAACTGACCTGTTTTTCATTTTCATCCTCCAACTTCAGCCTGTCCTCTATGCAGTTCCTGGCCTGAAGGAAGGCCTTTCTCTGAGCCCTCTCCGTCAATATCCTTACAAAGACCCCATACAGGTTTACACTGACAAAAAGGATAGCATTGGCCATAAGCTGTAAAGAGAAGACAAAAAAGAGAAGGAACACATATATAGAGAGATATATATTATAATACAGGCACTTATATACATCACCATACCACTGTAATTCTATCTAAAATCCTGCTAAATTTATTTCATTATTTTGATATTTAAATGTTACTATTCTCAACATTTATTCAGTCATTAGGATTTCCAACTGACAAGAGTCACGGGTTTTCCAGATCTGCCACCACAAATCCTTTTAATTATAAATTCTGGCTATTAAATCTGGGGACGCAGCATATGCTATATCATTACATTACAGACCTTCATCTTTGGGGTGGCAGTGGCCACAACAGAAAAAAAAAATGAAAGTCTACATCACCACCCAATTCAGAAGATGCTTGGAGCAGTTACTCTGCAAAAAGAGTATATTTATATGGTATAAATAATTATTTCCATTCAGTTGAAGATTCTATCTTTTATAAACTTCTAAAACTCTCATCAACTAAGTGATATGGTGCATCATAGAGCAAAATGTATTTCAAATGGGCTAACTTATGGAACATATCTATTTTCTTTAATTAAAGGACAAGCTTATCAAAACATTCTGACCATTCTCATCCGTTACTTTAATATTATTATTAAATGGCTTCTGAATTCAACATTACTGATCTCTTCCTGAATCCTTGGTTAATGATCCCTGCTCAATCTCCAGAAGAGATACACAAAATGTATTTCAAATGGGCTAACTTATGGAACATATCTATTTTCTTTAATTAAAGGACAAGCTTATCAAAACATTCTGACCATTCTCATCCGTTACTTTAATATTATTATTAAATGGCTTCTGAATTCAACATTACTGATCTCTTCCTGAATCCTTGGTTAATGATCCCTGCTCAATCTCCAGAAGAGATACACAAAATGTATTTCAAATGGGCTAACTTATGGAACATATCTATTTTCTTTAATTAAAGGACAAGCTTATCAAAACATTCTGACCATTCTCATCCGTTACTTTAATATTATTATTAAATGGCTTCTGAATTCAACATTACTGATCTCTTCCTGAATCCTTGGTTAATGATCCCTGCTCAATCTCCATATGGCTAATTGAAGCCATTGGGGCTCTGGATTTCCCTCAGTCAGGGGGCCCTATTGCATCCAGAGCCCCAATGGCTTCAATTAGCCGTATGGAGATTGAGCGAGGATCGTTAACCAAGGACAGTTTCTCTGTTAAAGTCATAGATACTATACAGGCATCTACCAATCGCATTTATGATGCTACTTGGAGGATATTTTGCACTTGGTGTAATAAGACTAATTGTTCGGCTATGGAGGCCTCTATTGGGGACATTCTTGAATTTCTGTAAGACAGGTGGACAAAGGGCTATCACCTAATACTCTTCGCAGACAGATAGCAGCTTTGTCTTCTGTCTTATCCATGGGGTCTTTGGAATCCACTTTTTACCACCCACTGGTCCGCAGATTCCTCAGAGAGGCATTGAATCTGCATCCACCTACCGGTCCACAGGTACCCTACATGGGATCTGTCTAAAGTCCTGTGAACTCTTATGGGAACTCCCTTTGAGCCTCTGAGAACTATTGGCCTTTGGTTTCTGACTATTAAGGTAGCCTTCTTGGTGGCCATCACGTTGGCTAGAAGGGTTTTGGAACTAGCAACAGTCTCAGAGCAGATCTTTGCATTTTCCACCATAACAGGGTGGTCCTTAAGACTAGACCCTACCTTTGTTCTGAAAGTTAACTCTTCGTTCCATAGAACACAGGAACTGATATTACCAGATTTTTGTCCTAGTCCGATTCATGAACTGGAGAAGAAATGGCATGCTCTGGATGTTTTGCAGAGCATTGAAATTTATGTAAAAAGGACTTCTCCACCAAATAGGGTTCCAAGGCATCCCCAAATAGCTTGTCCACTTTTAAAGGCGCTGAAACCACCTTCCACTTCCTCCTGGCATCCGTCTGCCAGTTGTGGAGCCACAATAGTCTCCGTGCCATGACAGAGGTTGCCATGGCCTTAGTGGCAAATTTAGCCGAATCAGGAGTAGCATCTGTGGTGAATTCCGTGGCGGCTATAATTTTGTTCAAATCCTGATGCACTCTGATGCCTGACGCTGGCACTTGCTCCTGTAATTGTTTTAACAAGCAGAGTGAAGCCTGTGTGAAAAAGGATGCTGCTGTAGAGGTGCGGACCGCCCAGGCTAAAGCCTAGTGGGACCTTTGCAGGATGTGTTCTGAGTACTTATCCTCCCCTTTCAATGCATCCTCTGGGTCCATGGGGTTCCCTGAGGAAGATGCAGAAGTAACCACTGGTGGATCCACTGAGGGAAGTTGCAAAGCCTTGCCCAAATCTTGACCCACATTATAGAATTTTTTCTCTGAGGAGGATGGGTTAAGGCCAGTGCCTGGAGAATCGCATTGCTTCAGCACCACATCCAGACATAATCTAGGTGATGGTAAGACCTCTGCCTGGACAGTGGATTGAGAGAACAGTGAATCCCCCTGTGGCTGTCCTTGAGGAATGGGCTGTATCAAGGTCTCATCCAGGGATAACTGGGCCATATTCTTTGCCTTGTGCAACAAGGACTTGAATACTGAGTGGTCAAATAATCCTGAAAGGACAGGCAATTCAGGAGAAATATCCTCATCTTCTGAGAAGTTTGAGTCCCTCACCTCACCTTCCTCTGCCTCAGAGGCAGCAGAGAGACTGCGTTCAGATCCTTTGATAGAAGTAGTCTCTTGATAACCCACCCATTCGCTATGGGTTAGGATGGGCCTGTCTGGTGTTTCTGGAAACTTCAGGCCTAACACTGGGAATTGATACACAAGAGGAGAGCTGAATGGGATGGTTCCTCCACACCCCAGGGGAAATCCCAGAAGGGCCTAAAAGAGGGTGGATCCCATTTATAATATCTTGCCTAATAGTGGCTGAAATCACCTCTCTCATAGAATCTGACATCTCAGTCCCTGAAGAGTCCCCTGGGCGAATGCCTGCAGCAGTGGGGGTGAAAGTGGCTTCTGCTCGTGACAAGGGCCACCTAAGGGGCTGACTAAAGGCTGGAAGGACAGGTTCAACCCAAGCAACAGGCCTGTTGCTGGGGCCTTTTCTACTCAAATCCTATGGCAGAGCAGGATTAAACTCAGTAGCTCCCTCTGGTGACCAAGAATGCAGAATTTGAATATCAACAGTCTGCAGATCCGCCCCAGCAACAGTGGGATGGAGTGACAGTTGGCTCCGCCCCCCCCCTTTGTTCCCAGCCCTTTGCAAACTGCCATTCAAGGGCCTCATGCTTTCCTTCTACAGATTCTTCTGCTTTAGATTTTTTCTTTGTGGCAACAACCTTGACCTTAATTTTTGCTGCTGCCCCTTGAGCTGAGGAATGTCTCTTGGATCTTCTGTGCCTTGAAGAGGCCTGTGCCATTGCAGGGGATAGGGGCTCTTGTCTGCCTGCTCCCCCTTCCATGATTCTGTTGCTGCCAAACCAGTCCCTTTCTGCTTCAGCCACGCAGGCTAGGGTGAGCCGTGAGACTGCAGAATAAAGCAAGGGATCGATCTCTCCCACCCCGCAATTAGCGCCAGTCAGCTGTGGCCAGCAGCACAGCAGGAGCTTTGGGCAGTATATAAGAAGAGAATTGGTTGGTTAGGGCAATGTAATCCATATTGCTGCTATGCTCGCTCCCTGTAACAACTCACAGTTGGCAAAAGTTGGTTGACTGCTGGTGTCCTCAGCGTCAAAAATGAACTCTGGCCCTGGAATCACCTTGTGGGGGAGAAAGAGCCCTTCCAGCCCCCACACGGCATCCTCTCAGTGCTCCCGGGTTCCTGGGAGCCACTGATCACCGCTTTATTTCTCTAATTTGACTATTTTAAAACAATTTTTGAAGCTTTTGGCTCTGAGAGCATTACAGAACACAACCAGTTCAACAAGCTGACTGAGTCAAAAGTTGGGGTAACCATAGCAACGGTGACAAGGTCAATGATTTGTCAGACTTGGTCATGTGACGAGGAGATGAGGACAATCCACACTAGACTCTCGCAACAGTCTAACAGAGAAGCCTTTCTTTCTCTCCCCGAAATTCCACCAGAATGGCACAGCCTTTTGGAGCAGGATGCCTTGCAGGGTCCCAAAGACTCATTTCTGGTAGAGTTTGGGGAAGAGAAAGAAAGACTTTTGCTGCTTTCCTTGCATGCAGCCAAAAGCAGAAGAAAGAAGAGGAAAGAAGCAGCCCGGTGGCCAGATCAGGCATATGGGGCGAGTGGGGCAAGTCCCCCCTCTGCCCTTTCCCTCCTCCCCTCACTACCTCATGTTGTTCACAATGCAAGTGATGCAAGCCTTGTGTTCCCATGAGCCATGTGGGTGGTGCAGCCTTGTGTTCCCGCGCAGTCTGGATTAATTGCTTTGGGGGGTGCTTTGAGGGTGACATTTCTCTGCGGACCACCAAAATTTTCTCGTGGACCACCAGTGGTCACCGGCCCACCAGTTGGCGACCACTGTCCTAAAGGGTACAAGTTCAAGTACAAATAGTTCAGGCAGCAAAGTATGGTATCACTTTCAGCTTACCATCTTTCTTAGTAATTATAAAATACTTAAAAGGAGGCAGGGCATTATTCCCCTAGAGAAACTCTAGAACCTATGAGATAGAACATAGAATAGCATTGGAAAAGACATTGGAGGGCTTCTAGTCCAACTCTCTGCTCAAGCAGGAGACTCTATACAATTCCAGCAAATGGCTGTTCAAACATTTCTTAAACCCCCAGTGATGGAACTGAAGGCAAGTTAGTCCATTGCTTGATTGCTCTCACCATTAGGAATTTCCCACTTAATTCTAGATTGCTTCTCTCTGTGGTAAGTTTCCGCCCATTGTTTCTTGTCTCGCCTTCTGGTGCTTTGGAAAATAGGCTGTCCCCCCTCATATTTGAAGGAGCCCCTCAAATGTTGGAACACTTCTATCATGTCTCCCCTAATCCTTCTTTTCATTAGGCTAGACATGCCCAATTCCTGTAACCCTTCTTCATATATTTTAGTCCTACCACCCCCATCAGTCTCAACATCTTTTTTACGTATATTGTGGTGACAAGAACTGGGTGCAATATTCCAAGTGTGTCCTGCTAAGGCTTTGTAAAATGGTACTAGAACTCCATGTGATCTTGATTCTACCCTCTATTAATGTAGCCTAGGATTGCATTGGCTTTTTTTGGCTGCTGCAACACTGTTGACTCATATTTAAGTGATTGCATCAGGACTTCAAGATTCCTCACACAATTGCTGGTATTGAGCCAATTTTAACCTAGTCTGTACCTATACAATTTTTTTCTTGCCTATGTAAAACTTTACATCTATGATAAATTTCATTCAGATAGGGCCCAGTGTTCAAGTCTTTCAAGATCTTTTTGGATCTTGAGCTTATCTTCAGGGATGTTGGCTATTCCTTACAGCTTAGTGTCATCTGCAAATTTGATGAGTTTCCCTTCTAGTTCCTCACCTAAATCATTTATGAGGTTATTAAAGACTACTTGGCCTAAAATAGAACCTTGGAGTATTCCTCTATTTATTTCCCTCTGTATGGATGTAATTCCACTGAGGACCACACGTTGAGTACAATATGATGGTCAATTACAAACCCATCTGGTGGTGGTCCTGCTAACTCACATTTCTCTAGCTTGCCAAAAAGAAAGTTGTGATCTACTTTATCAAATATTTACTGAAAGCTAAATATACTATGTCCACAGCATTTCGCTGATCCACTAATTTAGTCACTTTGTCAAAGAATGAAATAAGATTTTTTTGGCATGATCTGTTTTTGACAAACCCATATTAGCTCTTGGTTATAACTTTGTTTGCTTCTCTATTTTTGAAAAGATTGTTTTCTTGTCATTTAATTCATGCTAAGCATCACTTTTATATGATTTTCAAAATGATATAAAATAATCACACATTACTTAGTCATACAAGTAATTTATCCCAATTATATGAATATTTACTCAGAAATAAGTCCCGCTATTGTACATGCTAGTGAAATGAATTAGAACCTTGGTCACTTAACGAAAATTATTGAGTAAATCAATATAAATCTGCATAAGTGGTGAAAAATAGCATAAGTTTCAGAGTTCACCAAAGTTATGAACACGTTGGCTTTCAGCAGTATTTTTCACTAATTTGGCCCAAATAAGCCAGTAAATAGAAGTCTGAGGCTTCCAGTAAACTTAAGCCATTGTATTATTTTTAAAGAAAAAAAAAAACAATGCATCTATCAAGCATCCAGAAAGTATCCATGATACCAATCACTCCAAGATGTTATCTCTCCAATTGATTTATTAGAAACAGATCTGGCATGTCAAAAGCAATTTCCCAAGTGAAAGTTTTTTTGCGCGTTACATAGAACCCACCTTCTCTCCTCCCTTCTCTCCTCCCACTTCTACACTTCATAAATCACGAGAACCAATTAACTGCAACTGGAAATTCTTAATACGACACATAGAATAACCTTGAACTTTTCAACTCCTCTAACTCTCTAAAAAAAATGTGGCAGCTGAATTTCAAAGCTGACAGGCGTCCCCCCTTGAAAACTCCTCCTCCTAAAATAAAAGAAAAAAAACACACATATGGGGGGTTAATACATTGTCCTTAACCCCCTCTCTCCCCCACGAGGACCCTTCAGTTTGTGGGGAAAATCCTCATGGAATTGGTTAACCAATTGATCAGCATGAACATCCCAACTCTTTACCCAACTAGCATCTAAGACCAAATATTGCAATCGGCCATGGTGTAATCGAGAATCGAGAATTTTTTGAATCTCACAATGTGTTTCCCCATGTACTGTCAACGGTTTAGAGGGAGTGAATGGCAGTGGTCTTATCATCGATGTAGTAGCTGGTTTTAGTAAACTACAATGGAACACTGGGTGAATTTTCCCCAATAGTCGAGGAAGACGTAATTGGACAATGACTGGATTGATTATCTTTGAAATGGGGAATGGACCCAAGAATTTTGGACCCAGCTTCTTACTGGGAGTTTCAACCTAAGGTACTTGGTCGACAAATATACTTTGTCCCCTACTTTAAAAGGCAGTTGAAGAGATCTATGTTTATCCACCTGTTTTTTATAATTTTTTGCAGCTTCGGTCAAAGCTTTTTTGTATCTTCCCACCCTTTCTTTAATGAGTTCATCCATTCTGTTACGGATATAGATGAGGGAGGTTGTCTAGGTAACTCTGGCATCAGGACAAAATCCATTCCAATGTTGATTTGGAATGGAGTCAATCCTGTGCTGCTATGTACTGCATTATTGTAAGCAACCTCTGCAAAAAGTAATAACTCAGCCCAATTTTCTTGTTGATAATTTACATAGTATCTAATATATTATTCAATCATGGCGTTAGCCCTCTCCGCTGCTCTGTTACAAGCAGGATGGAAAGCTGAGGAGAACTCTTGAGAGGAGCCAATGGATTTCAGAAATTCCCTCCAAAATTTTGCGGTAAATTGTACCCCTCTGCCTGATATTATTCTACGAGGTACTCCATGTAGTCTATAGATATGTTTCACGAACAGCTTTGCAAGTTTTTTCACAGATGGAAGCCCTTTGCAGGCTATAAAATGGGCCTGTTTGGAGAATAAGTCAATTATAGTCCAAATGACTGTATTCCCTTCACTCTTAGGTAATTCAACAATAAAGTCCATTGCGATTTCTTCCCAAGGTTGGGTTGGTTCAGCAACTTATTGCAGGAGGCTGGGGTTTTTCCAGTTCTTTGTTTCATTGTGGCACAAATTGAACAACTTGTTACATAGTCCTCAAAAATCAGGTTTCATTTTTGGCCACCAGAACTGTCTTCTGAGTAAATGTAGGGCTTTTAGGAATCTGAAGTGGCCTCCCAGCCGGGAATCGTGGCTACACTTTAGTACCAGTAGTCTTAGGGTTGTGGGTACATAAAGCTTAGTCCCTTTCCAAGCTAGTCCATCATTCATCGTCAACTCAGTTTGATGGTCCAGGAAACAAGGATCAGTCAATAGGGCCGTTTTCAATTCTGCAGTCAGCTTATCTTCCAGGCATTGGGGGTTGCAGTTAGCTTGGGTTCGATTGGTTACTTGGCCAGCCAATTGAGCATTTGAAATTAAGGCTTGTACTATTTCCTCTAGGTGGCTGTCAAACTGAGGTTTTCTGGACAGAGCATCTGCCACTACGTTCTTTCCTCTGGCGATATATTTAACATTGAAATTGAATCGCTTGAAATATTGAGCCCAGCAGACTTGTTTGGGCGATAATCTCCTAGGGGTCTTTAGAGCCTCAAGGTTCTTATGATCAGTCCATATATCAAAGGCCTCTGGCTCCCCTCCTAAAAAATACCTCCAAGTCAATAAAGCCCATCATATGGCCAATGCTTCTTTCTCCCAGACCGCCCACCTTCCCTCTGTGTCTGTCAGCTTTTTGGACACATAAGTGCAAGGCATCAGTCAGCCTTGAGAGTCTTTTTGCAGCAAAACAGCTGCCACTGCTATATCACTTGCATCTGTTTGGACAATAAAAGGCTTGGTCGTGTCTGGGTGCTTGAGGATGGACTCCGTTGCAAAGAGGCGTTTTAATATCTTGAAAGCTTTCTGACAGTCCATAGTCCAAGCCAGGGGTTGATTCAGCTTTGGTTTGGTGGGTGACGGGCCCGTTTTTAACAGCTCCATCAATGGGAGGGCAACTTCAGCAAATGACGGAATGAATTGTCTATAGAAGTTGGCAAACCCCAAGAAACTTTGAAGTTGTTTTTGGGTTCTGGGGGGTTGCCAGTCCAGCACCGCTTTCACCTTTCCGGGGTCCATTTCAATCTCCAGATTGGATATTCGGTAGCCTAGGTAGTCTAGCGATTCTTTGTGGAATTCACATTTTGAGAGTTTCACGTATAATTTGGCGGCTAGAAGTTTTTCTAGAACCTGTCGGACCAATTGAACATGTTCATCCATGGTTTCGCTGAAGATAAGGATGTCATCTAGGTACACGAGGACCCTCTGGTAAAGGTGCGGGTGTAGCACCTTATTGATGAGTTGCATAAATACTGCAGGAGCCCCCTGAAGTCCGAAAGGCATAACTTTGAATTGGAAGCTACCCAGAGGGCAGTTAAAAGCAGTTTTCCACTCATCTCCCTCTTTGATGTGGACCCGGTAGTAAGCTTCCCTGAAATCTAGCTTGGTGAATAATTTTCCCTTCAACAGGTGGTTCAATAAGTCCTTCATAAGAGGGAGAGGATACATGTTTTTGACAAATACGGCGTTCACACATCTAAAGTCAACACACAATCTCAATCCGCCATCTTTCTTCTCCTTGAACATGGGGGCAGCTAATCTTGATTTGGCAGGCTCAATAAAACCTCATTTCAAACTGCTGTCGATGTATTTCCTTAATTCAGCCATTTCAGCAGGCGTCATGGAATACATCTTTGGTTTTGGTAATTTCACCCCGGGCTCTAATTCTAAGGTGCAATCAGTGGCTCGATGGGGAGGTAAAATATCACACACTTCTTCACTGAATACTTTAGCCAAATCTTTGTATTGGTCGGGTAGCTGGTGGTTATCTGAAAGAAGGTGGGATGCCATGGATGCTGGCTCATGCTCTGGGTTCGAGCTGACTGGTGGCTTTTTAGTGGGTGGAAGAGGGGGCAATGGACCCGTTCCAATAAAGATTTTTCTGAATCCATCCTCCCATTTGATCGTCGGGGCCCATTTGTCTAACCAAGCAAATCCCAGTATTATTGATTCTGACATCTTGGGGGCCACTATGAAGCGTATGAATTCACGATGGGGCCCTAATTCCATCTTGATTAATTCTGTCAATTGAGTGTCTGCCCCCAATTAAGGTTCCATCCACTTGCTCAAATCTGATTGGGTGTTTTAGTGGGTTAGTCTTTATGCCCAATTGTTCAATGACAGGGAGTCTGATAAGACATCTAGAACACCCAGTATCAATGGCAGCTTTTAACTCCGCGGCCTCCCCCGTGTTTGGTACCACTAACTTGACCTTGACTGTAAAAGGTATGATGGGATCACTCACTATTGGGTCGTCTTTGCAGGTCAGGTTTTCGGGGACGTGGTTTCGGTCTGGTGGTCCGTTGCTCCCATCTGCGCAGAGGGGGCTTTCCCAGCTGTGTTTGGTGAACCCATCCCTGCCCGGAGGTCTTCCTTGATTCTTCTGACCTCTAACAGCTGTATTAGGCTTCGACTGTGGAGCTTGTGGCACAGGAGCAGGGGCTAGACAGTCTGCTGCCCTATGACCGGCTTGGCCACATCGGTAACATTTCAGCACCCAGGTGGATCAGGTACGAGCAGGTTCGGCTGCTCCGGTCGGCAGTCTCCTCGCCACAATTCTCTTAGTCAGGGCTGCCGGAAGGGGTTTCCTGTGTGGGTTGATGCTGTGATCTAAGCTGAGGGAGGTGGTATACCACGACTGTAAGGTCTCTGGGATTCACCTAATTTCACAGGCCTTCTTTACTTCTGGATCAATGGCTTTTTAAAAATAGTTTAAAGTCATTCTTTCAGGCCAACCCATGAGGTGGCTTGCGACCCTTCTAAAGTCCCAAATGAATTCTGACAATGGTTGCTTGCCTTGTCTCATTTCCATTAACTTCTCTTCATTCTCTGCTATCCTGTCTGGATTTTCAATTCTGAGTCTTAATAATTGAATAAATCTGTTTACATTGTATAATTTGGGGGCTTGTTCGTTGCGTAGTTGGGCCACCCGATCTAACCTTCCTTTATCCCATTTGTTATGGCCATAACCAAATGGCGCTCTGTGGCATATTGATCTCCAAATTGTTCTATATGGGATCAGATTCGAGTGATGAAGTAATTGAAATGTTCGTGGTGGCCATCGAATATGGCCTCAAAGGGTATTCGGTCTGGCCTGGGTCGTGGTTGCGAAGGTGGCACCTGCCAGGCCCCTGCAGGTTGTACTGAAATGGAAGGAAAGACCAGGTGGCGTACGTAGGCTGGGTAGGCCCCCTGAACTCTGGCTGGGGGATGCCTCTCTGGAATAGGGGTCCCTGTGGCCTCGCTTATGGTTGGGGCTGCAATTGTGGTTGCCAAGAGGAAGATGGGTGTGGCCTGGTCAGGTGGAGGGGGTGTGGCTGCTGTCTGCTGTCTGGGCAACCCCCCTTCAGACCAGGGCTGTGTTGGTGCTGGCTGCCATTGGCATTGAATCCACCCCTGGCCTGGATAAAATCCCCATCCTGGAGGGATACTCTCTGCAGGGGGCAAAATTCCTTCTGGAAAATGAGGGGATTGCCTCTGAGGCTGCAACATGCCTCTGTTAGTTGATGCTTCTTTATGACTTCCTCCAACTGGCATCTGTATAGTCTCCTCGTTCCTCACGATATTTGGATAAGTGAATATGGGTGGTCTCAAGCTTCCACCCGTCCAAACAGCCTGTGAGACCAAATCTGTCACCTTTAAATTCTGGAACTGTTGATGTAAATCTTCCCTTGATGGACTTCCAGGAATAATCTGGGGGTTGTCTTCTTGAGAGAAATCCAACCCCAATTGTCTCTCTTCCCTCCAATCCGACAGAATAGTCATATGCCTGGGGCTAGAGAAAGATTTCTCTTCAGACAGCTGGGTTACCTCTGGGTTATAACAACTTCTTGAATTGAAACGCTTTGGTATATCTCCCAAATCTCTTTCTCCTACTGCCATCCTGAAAGCATCCATCATCTCCTCCAAACAAGGACTGGCAGGTTCAATTAATGCTCCGGAGGGAGGACCCCCACAAACTCCCCCCTGCACACCTCTAACTTCGGCTGATTGCTGCTCTTTCTCCATTTCTGGGAAAAGAACTCCAGGGCATCAGCCAAGCCCATTCAAAAAATAAAAGTTGGGAAATAAATGCCAAGCATCCAGAAAGTATCCATTATATCAATCACATTATCTCTCCAATTGATTTATTAGGAACAGATCTGGCATGTCAAAAGCAATTTCCCAAGTGAAAGTTTTTTCGTGCATTACGCAGAACCCACCTTCCCTCCTCCTGTCTCTCGTCCCACTTCTACACTTCATCAATCACGAGAACCAATTAACTGCAACTGGAAATTCTTAATACGACACACAGAATTAACCTTGAACTTTTCAACTCCTCTAACTCTCCCCAAAAATGTGGCAGCTGAATTTCAAAGCTGACAGCATCTTTTTATCACATAAGATAAAAATTTAAATCAATAATTGGTAGGTATATTTTTAACAATATTAATGCAGTACTTCCATCCTTCTAAGGTCGGTAAAATGAGGAGCCAGATTGTTGGGACAATAAGTTGACATTTGTAAACCACTCAGAGAGTCCTGTAAAGCAGTGGTCCCCAACCTTTTTTGTACCAGGGACCAGTTTCAAGCACAAACACTTTTTCAGGACGGGGGGGAGAGTCCGAGTTTGGTGGTTTGCTTGCAGACGTTTTATTACCTGACTAGGTAACATCTGATGTTGTTACCTAGTTGGGTAATAAACGTCTGCCAAAAACTCACCTGGATTCAGAGAGCGCCTCGGCCCTGCCTCCCTCAGCCCCATCCCTCAGGTGTCTCCCTCCCTCCCTCAGGTGTCTGCCTCGTTCCTCTCTCAGTCGCTCTCTCGCTGCTCCACCAGCCCAGGAAGAAACTGCTTCAAAGAAGCCGGGGTGGTGGCTTTTCCTGTCGCCGCAGCTCCTCCGAGCGCCCGTTTACCCCCCACCCCGCCCGCCCACGCAGCAGTTCAATCCACAGTGCTCCGTTCTGCCTGCCTGCCTTCTTCGTTTGGAGCAGCTTCGGCTGATAAAAAGAGCGAATAGTTATTATTCTCAGCCGAAGCTGCTCCCAAACAACCAGACAGGCAGAACGGGGCACTGAATGGAATCGTGGGCAGGCGGGGTGGGGTGAACGGGCGCTTGGAGGAGCTGCGGCGACAGGAAAGCCACCCCCGGCTTCTTTGAAGCAGTTTCTTCCTGGGCTGGTGGAGCAGCGAGAGAGCGACTGAGAGAGGAACGAGGCGGGAGGAAAACCGCCGCTGAGCCAGAGAGCAGGACAGGCTTCGGTTGCTTCCTCCCTCCCCTTCTTTCATTTGTGTCCTTGATCCCCGATCCCAGCAGCATTCATCGAAGGCGAAGAAAGCCGCCATTTTTTAAAAAAAAATTTCTTTGCGGCCCAGTACAGAGTGCTCCACAGACCGGGACCGGTCCGCGGCCCGGTGGTTGAGGACCCCTGCTGTAAAGCAATGTGGAGTGGTGTATAAATCTAAGTGTTAATGCTACTGCCTTAAATGAATTTAGTCTAGGCTGTCCATTGAATTATTCAGAAGTTGTGGTCAAAAGAGATGGAGTAGGACAGGTTTGTCTTTGATAATTTTATCAAATTTCAATGATTAAATGCTAATAGCTATTGAATCTTTACTATTTGTCCACTTGTCTCCTTAATACATTAACACAATATAACCCCCATTGTGGTGCCAGTTTTTATTTTGGGACTTGCAAGGGTTTTACTTAAATAAATAAATTTTCCAAGATTCTACAAATTATATTTGATAAAAGTAGATTAACATCCATAACTTTGGTTTTCTAATTTGGTCTACCTCAGAAGACCAACATTAAGATAGGATTTATCATGCCTTTATTTATATTTTATTTATAGATATATTCATGCTGATTTTCCTTCAGCTAGGATTGTTCTCATATGTGCTTTCCTTTTTATTTGATCATCATTGTAATCTATTACCCCAGCTGCCAAGAACAGACTTAAAATTGACCGAGCCTAATAGTTGGATCTACAAAAAGTACATTTATTATTTCAAAGCAACACTGAACTGGCTTTTCAGGATAAGCTGGCTTCATCTTTCCCTTCACCTGTACTACTGTGAAACCCAATAACTATTGGGATATTTCAGCTTGAGTCACATATCACCTTTTCCTGTCAGATGCTATATTGTTTCAAGTAACTACACTGGAGAAAAAAAAATAGTCCCAGATGGCTGCACAAGAGAACTGTGATTTGAATGCATCTGAAGCTGCTCAACAACCTAGTTCTCTGATTTCAATTGTGCATTAACTTTTCCAGTCATAGAAAATAAAAGTGCAACCAAACAAAATTCCAGAGAGATTCAGCTTGAAGCTCTGGGTTCATATTCATTTGCTTCTTCTAATTTTTCCTGTTTTGAAAATACAGGTTGCAGAGACAATTGATATGACAGTAATCCTCCACTGACCAGCTATAAAGATTCACCTCATGACTTGGATATTTCCCATCCTTGGCTAAAACTAAACAACTAAGCTTCTTGGTTGAACAGTAAATCATGTCTCTTCAGTTTATAAGTTTCCTGTACATAATCATAGGTAAAAAGTAAAAGAGTCCCTGCAAATTTTATTCCACTAGTCATTGCTGTCTATAGAGGGCAGTGTTCATCTCCATTTCAAAGCCATTGAGTCAACACTGTCTGGAGTCATTCTAAGGTAATGTGGTCAGCATGATGTCATGGAGCTCTATTACATTCCACTGAAGTGGTACCTATTTGTCTACTTGCATTTGCGTGCTTTCAAACTGCTGACCACAGGAGCTGGAGGGAGGATGGTAGCTCACCCCATTGCGAGAGCTTGGGTCTCAAACCAGCGGTGTGGGCTTTCCAGAGGACTAGTCCAGCATCTTAACCGCTGAGTCATCACACCACCATTTATGATTATGTATATCATTATTATGTACATAATCATAAATGCATCAAATTAAAAGCTGACTTATATTTATCATTTGTAAGTAGAAATAAATATCATGCCTCTTGCAATAACATGAGTTGTTCAGTTGATACATACATACATACATACATACATACATACATACATACATACATAAATACATACATACATACATACATACATACATACATACATATGCACACACACACATACATACATATATACATACATACAATCACCCAAGGATACATTTATATGTATAAAATATTTAATTATCAAAATGTGAATAAAGATGTGACCATATTTTAACAATGTTGATCCATTTGCTGTATGTGCATTTACAAATTCTACCCAAAAAATAAAATAGATTAATTATAATTCAGTATACTGACTCTATGATTCCTACTCTTTGAAGTAAGAAAGCAGATGGATACCTGTCAAATTTCTCAAGGCATGTTAGCTGAAACAGTTCCAAAGTAGACAATTAAAACATGCAAATTGGTTTTGTTCATGATACAGTTTCAAACAAATATACAGTGCTACATAAGCTTCAACCTGCTTCATTTCCAAGAACATGAAAGCCAAAAAGAAAACAAAAAAGAGATAAAAATGGAATATGTAGATTCCTATCCCAATTTGAAACAAAAAGATGAATATATCTAATGAAGGTGTAATTCCTGGGTGAAAATGGGCATTGGTTCTTACCTGACACACCATTTCTCTGGAGCCGTGAGGATCATCCAGAGAGTGGGAGGTGCTTCAGTCTGCATCGTTGTAGGCTGAGCTTAATTACTGAGGATCGCTCTGCCCTTCATCATGTGGCTGCCTTGCAATCCCCAGTTTATGCGAAGTCGAGAGTGAAGAGTGGATCTTGCTCTCATCTTACTATGCTAAAGGGTTCATTGGCCGAAACAAGCCCCACCAGACAGAGAAACTAATAAGGGTGGGGCTGGATGATCCTCACGGCTCCAGAGAAATGGCGTGTCAGGTAAGAACCAACGCCCATTCTCCTGAGAGCCGTTCGGATCATCCAGAGAGTGGGACATACCAAAGCTTGGCTGTCCTAGGGGAGGGAGTCCGTCTGGTCCTGTAATCTCTGTGGTTCCTTGAGGACTCGCTGGAGAACTCGTCTACCAAACGAAGCCTCCGCCGAGGCAAATATGTCTATCTTATAATGTCTAATGAAGGGAGATGGGGAGGCCCAAGTGGCCGCCCGACAAATATCAGCAATTGGAGCCTGGGTGGCCCAAGCTGCAGAGGTGGCAGCACTTCTGGTGGAGTGTGCTGTTATTCCGCTGGGTACCGGCAGAGCCTGGGACAAGTAAGCTTTGGAAATAGTAGCTCTAATCCAGCGGCCGATGGTTGACAGGGACACCTTATGGCCTAATGAATTGGGCTGAAAGGAAAGGAATAGAGATTCGGACCTCCTGAAGGGCTGGGTACGCTTAATGTAAATGCGGAGGGCCCGTCTTACGTCCAGGGTGTGCCAAAGCTTCTCCCTTTCCCGCAAGGAATTGGGGCAGAAGTTCGGAAGTGTGAGTTCCTGTGCCCTGTGGAAGGCTGAGTTGACCTTGGGCAAGAAGGTAGGGTCCGGCCGGAGAACTACCCGGTCGGCATGGAAGATGCAAAGGTCCTTCCTCACCGACAAGGCTGCTATCTCTGATATTCGGCGAGCCGAAGTAATGGCCACCAGGAACACGACTTTGAATGTTAGGAACTGGAGTGTGGATTCCCTGAGAGGCTCAAAGGGGTGTTTAGTAAGGGCCACAAGGACCTTATTGAGGTCCCAGGTGGGGAATCTGTGAATTGTTGGGGGACACAAGTTAGTGGCTCCCCTGAGGAATGCCCTAATGCGAGGGTGGAGAGAAAGGGACCCCAGATTGTCACAAGCAATGACGGTTGAAAAGGCTGCGACCTGACGCCTCAGGGTGTTCAGAGAAAGACCTTTCCTCAGACCCTCTTGGAGGAATTCCAACACTTGAGCGATGGAGGGTGAAAGCGGGTTGACCTGGAAACCATGGCACCACTTGCAGAAACTATTCCAAGTGGCATTGTATATCCGGGTTGTGGAGGGCCGCCTGGCGGCTAAAATGGTATCAATAACCTGGTCAGAAAACTGCTCCTTTCTTAAACGTTCCCGCTCAACCTCCAAACGGCTAGCTGGAGCCACTGAGGATCCGGGTGCTGGAGGGGACCCTGAGAAAGGGATATTCTGTTCGGGGGAATTTTCAAGGGAGGGGCCACCAATAGGTTGCGGAGGTCCGCGAACCATGGGCGCCTGGGCCAGTAGGGTGCCACCAGAATCAGTTCTGCTTTCTCGGAGATGAGCTTCTGGATGACTCTGGGGACCAGGGCTAAGGGAGGAATGCATATAGAAGCCCTGTGGGCCAAGGGCAACGGAGGGCATTGTAAGTCTCGGCCCCGTGGGAGGGGTACCTCGAGAGAAACCTGGGAAGTTGTGTGTTGAGGGGGGATGTGAAGAGGTCCACTGACGGGAGACCGAACAGCCTGGTCGCTTCCCTGAACAGTGACGGGTGGAGGCGCCACTCGGACTGGTCCACCGTGGTCCTGCTCAACCAGTCTGCTTGGGTGTTTGAGTCCCCTGAGATGTGCTCGGCTTTGAGAGAGAGGAGATTGCGCTCCACCCAACGGCAGAGGCGCTCGGCCTCTCTCATCAAACGGATGGACTGGGTGCCCCCTTGTCGGTTGACATGGGCCTTGGCGGTGACGTTGTCTGTGAGTATGAGGACATGCCGCCCGCGTACCTGGGGGAGCAAGTTGCGCAGGGCCAGGTGGATGGCGCGGAGTTCCAACCAGTTTATACTGCATGCCCGTTCTACCTGAGACCATCTGCCCTGTGTCGAGAGCGAGTGGATGTGAGCGCCCCATCCGGACAGGCTGGCGTCTGTGGTGATGGTGAGGCGTTGGGGTTCCTTGAAGCCATGTCCCTTGTTGATGGCGGGATTGGTCCACCATAGGAGAGACGTGAGGACCTTAGAAGGCACCTTGACCGTGGCCTTTGAATTGCTTCTGCCGGACCGTTGGAACGGGAGCAGGAACCACTGTAGGGATCTGGTGTGTAAACAGGCCCAGGGAACAATGGAAATACATGAGACCATTTTACCTAGCAACTTAGACAATTCTAAAAGTGTTACCCTTCTTGAACGTCTGATGTTTTTGACAGTTTCCTGGATGCTAAGGAATCTTTCCGAGGAAAGGAAAACCTTTCCTCGAACTGAGTCAATGACGGCCCCCAAGTGGGTGATCCGTGTAGATGGTAACAGTAGGCTCTTTTGCCAGTTTACCAGGAACCCATGATCTTGGAGGGCAGAGAGGGTAGCTCTGACATCCTTCTCTGCTTGGAGTCTGGAGTGGGACAGGATGAGGATGTCATGCAGGTAACAATGGAGACGAACCGGGAGGTTCCTGAGATGGGCCGCCAGAGCCACGAGGACCTTAGTGAAGGTCCTCGGGCTGAGGCCAACCCAAAGGGAAGAGCCACATATTGGAAGTGGTGGTGGTTGTAGCAGAATCTGAGGAATTTGGAATGGGAGGGCCGGATTGGGATGTGAAGATACGCCTCTGAAAGGTCTATAGAGGATAGCCAGTCCCCCTGCCTGACGCCCAGCAGAATGGACTGTAGGGTGTGCATCTTGAACCTGTGGTAGATCAGGTAACGGTTAAGGCGTTTCAGGTCTAGAATAGCCCTCCATCCCCCTGAGGATTTGGGGACCACGAAGAGGTGGGAATAAAACCCCTGCCCCCGCTGGGAGGGTGGGACGGGTTGTATGGCCTATATGTTGAGGAGATGATGGATAGCTGAATCCATTAATTTGCGTTTGGTGGGATCCCTCGAGGGGGATGCCATAAAGAAGTCAGGGGGCGCTGGAATTCAAGCGCGAGTCCAAGCCTGATGGTGTCACGGACCCAGGCATCGGAAGTGGAGGAATCCCATCGGTCGGTGAAATGCTTGAGGTGTCCGCCGATGGGAAGAGAGGGATGGGATCTATCTGGTGCGCCGGAAAGGCTTCCCTCCGGAACCCCTGAAGGGACGTCTGTAGCTGCCGCCCCTCCTGTTCCTGTCGCCCAGATCGGCTCGATCCTGGGGCTGGAATGGCCGGAAGGAGGGCGGTCTCGGATACCTGGGCTGGAAAGGGGACTGGTAGAAGGGTCGGGAGGAACCTCTCCGAAAGGGCTGGGGGGCTCTTGACTCTGACCTCCGAAAAAGGGGAGGAAGGAATTTTTTCTTGCTTCGGGTTTCGGATAGCAATGGCTCCAGGGCGGTGCCAAATAGTCTGTCCCCCTTAATGGGGGCAGTGGCCAGCTTAACCTTGTTTTTTATGTCCGCCTGCCAGTGTTTGAGCCAGAGCAGGCGGCGAGCTTAACGTGAGAGGTTATTGCTCGGGCGGAGAACTTAACCATGTGGTAGGTGGCATCGGCCGAGAATTCTGCCGCGGCCGTCCTTTTTGCGATGTCCTGATGTGCCCTTGTGTTAGAGGGGGGAACATGCTGTTTCAGTTGGCGGAGCCACCGGATCGAGGACCTGGTGAAGAAGGAAGCGGCCGTGGCCGATCTAATGGCCCAGGTGTCAGCCTGATGAGCCCTATGTAAAGCCAGTTCAGACCTCTTGTCCTCGGGTTTCAGGGCCTCCAGGGGGTCACTGGGGGAGGACGAGGATGACAAGCCAACAATGGGCTCGTCTACCTCGGGAGTGTTAAGCAAGTTGCAGAAGCTCGACTTGAGGTTAAAGAACCTCTTGTCCTGGCTGGATGGGGCAGGAGGAGCTCTTGTAGAGTCCAACTGGTTTGAAACTAGGTCATGAAATATGGGTGGGGCCGGAATAACCTCCGCTTCCACCACGGGCTGCATAAAAATGGCATCCTCTTGTCCCTCTGCCGGGGAGGAGAGAGCCGAGGAGGACTGAACGGACAGGCCAGAAATGTTCTTGGCCTTAAATAGCAGTGATTTAAACATGTGTGGCTTGAACAAACCCACAAAGGTGGGTTGATCGGGAGTGAGGCCCTCGTCCTCAGATATGTCCCCTTCCATCGGGTCTATCTCCGATAGGGGTTCCCCTTGGTGTGTAGACCCCCATTCAAGTTCCTCCTCCTCCCCGAACCGATCCAGGTCCTCTATAGCCTCCTCCAGTTCCCCTTCTGGGAGAAGGCTGTCCCCCCGTAAAGGTACCTGACCATGAGTAGGGTCCAATCTAGGCGAGGACCTGACTGATGGCGAGTCGTGTTCGGGCGCCATCGAGGGGGGACCAGACCTGGACATCTGCTGAAGGCCCTCTGCTATCCCCTAGCGGATAGCCCATTCCATCCATGCCTGCATGTGCGCAGGGATCTCGACTGTGGCGGCCTCCTCCTGGCGCAGACCAGCGGCCGTGGGCGTGAATGTAGCTTCGGGCGTCCGTCTGGTCGTTGGTTCGGGGACCTGGTGTCCCTGGGATAAGCTGCGCCTGGAGAGGGAAGAGCAATCTGCAGAGGGGGTGTCTGGAGGTAGAAGGAACGGAGGGTGGGAGGGCTGGGGGCACTGGTTGTGCCTCTCTAGATCGCCTGTCAAATTCCTTCTCCAGTGCCCTATGACGTCTTAGGGCATCTTGCTGAGAAGCCTTGGAAATTCCCTTAGGGGCTTCCTTAGCCTGTCTGCGCAGGTGGTAGGACTTAGATCTGGCCTTCAAAGAAGGGCCTCTAGTGGAATTGTCATCTGCCATTATAGAAGAAAGGACTATAGCTCCAATCTAAGGCAGTTGGCTCGCCAAGGGTTCGGCCTACAACAAAGGCCGGGTGTCCTTTCAGCTGGCCCGCGCCCCCTTTTGGAATTTAGATAAATTCTACAATATTATTATTGTTATAATTATTAATATAAATATACACATGCGTATAATCAATGTATATATAATCTAATCAGTATTGGTAATGCGTTATTGTCATGTACCATATATATATATATATATATATATATATATATATATATATATATATATATATATACACACATATATACATATACATATACATATACATATACATATACATACACATACACATACATATATATATAAAATAGTTATATTATTATTATTATTATTAATAATAATAATAATAATAATAATAATAATAATAATAATAATAATATTTTTTTCAACAAGAATTAAACAGGGACCTGTTCAGCGCTCCCAGGAGGGAGTGACCCCAGATATGATGTTAAAAATCTCCAATTGGCCAAATGAACGCTTGAGGCTGGAGTGAGGCCTCTGGCAGCTGGAGCTCCCAGGCAACAACCGGGAGGGATAGGCTGCAATTCCCTGCCCTGAGCTGCTGCGGAAAGCCAACAAGTTTGCCAATATTTAAGTGTGCAGTAAGTTCTCACAGGCTGGAAGGCCTGTGACTAGAAAGACTAGTCCCCTCGCAGCTGCAATGAGGCCGGTTAGAAAGGCGCCCGAAACACGTGGCGGCGCCCAAAATGGCGGCCGCCCACGATCCCTTTAAAGACGGGCCGCTCAGGGCAAGACTAAGCCTCTCCGGTAAATTTGGAGGCCGAGAGAGGCAGCGAAACAAATTTCGCCCCCTCCTGGGGCGATCGGCGTTCGCGGTGGGGGGGGGAACACCAGCTGCGCTTATCAGCGCGATCGACTGGAGCCACTACAAGAGCGGCGTGAAAAAATGGCAGGAAAGGAGCCGAATTGGGGGGGGGAGGATTGGCACCGGAGCGCGAAAGCCACCTGCTCTCTATCCCCCCTGGGGGCGAAGAACGCGCTCCCCTGCTACAGCCACCCCAATTGCGCAGAGGCTAAGGAGAACCGAAAAAACAAAGGCCAACCTGAAAGGAGTTCGCTTGAATCTGCCAAAGAGTGGAAGAAATGCACAGCCTAATCTCACGAAGGCTGAGCGTAAACTGGGGATTGCAAGGCAGCCACGTGATGAAGGGCGGAGCGATCCTCAGTAATTAAGCTCAGCCTACAACGACGCAGACTGAAGCACCTCCCACTCTCTGGATGATCCGAACGGCTCTCAGGAGAATTGCAGGACTGCTTCCTATATTTGAGATTATTATATAGATAAATATGCTGCAAGTTTAGTGAATATACACTTCAAAATGGTCTTGCTCACTGCCCAAATCAATTATATCAACAGTTCTAATGACAATGATGCATTAGAGCCTTCTTGCAATCACATATAAATTTGAAGCAGTTTATGTACTGATGGCTGACTTCATCAAGGCAAACAATGGGGGTAAGGTGATGTTTATGTGTCCTTGTAAAGCAAAATGATTAATCTCATTCTTCAACATCATGACTGCAATCTTATTCCCTTTCTCTGTAGTTATCATCAGTAAAGTAACGCAGAATATCTTAATAATTACCACAGTCCCATTGTCTTTTCCAGCTCAGATGACAGGAAAAACTAAAGCCATGTATCTATCTTCGAAAACAGTGGTCACCAACTGGTGGGCTGGGGACCACTGGTGGGCCACAAGAAAATTTTGGTGGTCTGCCTTCCAGTTTGAAGGGCTTCGGCGACAAAAAGGAATCCGCGATCGTATGCGGTTTCTGTCTGGGCTCGCTGCTGGAGCGCCCTGAGCTGGCTGGTTTCGGGGCTAAGCCACCCCGTAGAGGTGATGAAGAGGGGGGAGACCGCCAGCAGGGTCGAGGAGAGCCGCATCTCTCCTCCTCAGCTGTCCATTACTCCCTTTCCCGAAGGCGGTAGGAGCGGTGGTCAGAAATGGCCACCTCAAAGAAGAACTCAACCAGAAAAGAATGTGCAGGAGGAAGATAAGAAGTGAAAGTTTTGGCTGACCGGGTTAAGTTGAAAAAGCAACAACTAAGGTACCCTGGAATTTAAATTTTACAAAAAATAACATCGCTCCCAAAGAAGAGTCGGAAGCAGCGAAAAAAAGTGAAAAGGGAAAGGTTTGGCTTTTTTTCTTCTCTCTCCTTCCTTATATTGACAACTAAGAGACTTAAATAAGAAATCGGAAAAATCTGCTTTGGTATCAATAGGCAATTAAGCTGAAAATATAACTAAATGCCAAAGGGACAATAAAGATTTCTGGACATTAAAAACTATTTTTTCTATAAGCAGGAAGGGAGAGAAAAAGAATAAGGGCAGGATCTGGAAGAGGGAGGAGACTGCCTGGATTTTAAAAGAATCTAAAGTAAAACTTCAATAAGACTTCTAAAAGATACATTTTAACTGAAATTTTGCAAATAAATAGTAACCCCAGGAAGAGAAAGTGAAAAAAAAAGAATAAAAAGAAACAGCTTGTGTGTATTTGGATTATTTGGTGACTTTTGGATTTTTGGTTATTATATTTGAATGACTAAAATCAATCAGGTGGTTGTTTAAAAATTTATACAATGGAATCACTTCTGGATGAATTGAAAATGGAACTTAAAAAGTACAAAGAAGATGCACAAGAAGGGAAGGGTTCTTTTGGCTTCATTTTTCAATTTTTAGAAATGGAGATCCGGAACTATGAGAAACAACAAGAAAAGACTGCAAAACAAGAAGACTGGGACTAAGAAGAAGCCATCTTTAATGAACAAGTAACTCTATGTGGGGAAGAAAAAGGAAAGGGGGGAAAGAGAATGGAGAATTTAAGACTTAAAAAAACAACCAAAGAAAAGAAAAATAATTCGAAAAATAAGTATAATACTGGAAAGCAACAGAAAAGGGGAATACAGAAGAGGGAAATAGAGGTAGAGAGAAAAAGGGGTAAAAGGGGGAGAGAGAAGAAGAGAGGGAAGAAGGAAAGGAAAAGAAGTTACAAAGGTCCGGAGCAAGATATAAAAAAACAGAACCTATTTAGAGATAATGGGTGAAAATCTAACTGAAAAAGGGATTTTGTAAAGGTACATAAGATTGTATTGTTATATTTGTAATAGAAATAGCTTTAGAAAATTGGAAACCACATATGATTAGAATGAGGGATAAAATAGTGTAATTTAGTGAAATGTCTGTGAATAAAATAAATGAAATAAAATAAATGAGAAAATTGAATTAGGAAGGAACGGGAACATTTTAATTAGTCAATGCTTTATAAAGTATAAGTGAAGAGGAGGGGAATTAACTATGGAAAGTTTATAATTGTTCCCATAGAAGTATGATATTTAATTGAAAAGTAATGTGAAAAATGTTAAGACTTTAATGAATATTAATATTAATGATAGAATTGAATTGGAATGGAATGTTGTTTTAATTATATACATTTATAATTTTTTCTTTTCTTTTTGTTTCAAGAATACAGTGTGTAGTTTAAGAATGTACCAAGCAGAATCCGAATGGAAGTTATGTATTATATTGAGTGTTACAACTTTAGGGGAAAGATATAAAGGCGTCATACTCCAATCAGTAACTACAGGAGAAATTTTGTTTAATGAGAAAAGATAATAGACAATTGAAACAGGACAGACAAAAAATATAAATATAATGATTTGAACTGAGATGAAATAAATAAAATAAAATTGAGAAAATTAAAAGAGGGGAGAAGCTATGTAGAAAACGTAAATTACTAATAAGATATGGAATAGAATATAAAAATGAGCATGAACCTGAATTTGTGTCTGTACGAAGAAATGTAACCCGGGATTATGCTGCTTTCAAAAAAGATTTTTTATTTGTATTTCTTTTCTTTTTGTGAAAACTCAAATAAAATTTACAAAAAAAAAAAAAAGAAGAAAATTTTGGTGGTCCGCAGAGAAATGTCACCCCCAAAACAACCCCCAAAGCAATTAATCCAGGCAGCATGGGAACACAAGGCTGTGCCACCCACATGGCCCACGGGAACACAAGGCTTGCGTTGTTTGCATTGCAAACAACATGAGGTAGTGAGGGGAGTGGGGAAAGGGCTGAGGAGGGGACTTGCCCCCTTGCCCCACTGGCCTGATCTGCTTCTTTCTTCTTCTGCTTTTGGCTGCACGCAAGGAAAGCAGCAAAGGGGGAGAAAGCGAACGTGTTCTCTCTCTCTCTCTCTCTCTCTCTCTCTCTCTCTCTCTCTCTCTCTCTCTCTCTCCCTCCCTCCCTCCCTCCCTCCCTCCCTCTCTCTTTGAAAATGGAGCTGGAGATGGTATCCTGCGATCCCAAATAAAGAATGATTGATTGGTAGGAAAATGGGGTGGGGAATTTTCCTGCAGACTTTTTTGGAAATTTTCCCAGGGTCTCCGCTGCTTCTGCTTTTTCTGCAGAGACCCTAGGAAAATCCCAAAAATGTCTACAGGAAAATCCCTCACCCCGGTTTCCTACCAATCGATCATTCTTTATTTGGGATTGCAGGATACTGTCTCTCTCTGTGTGTCTCTCTCCCTCTGAGAACAGAGCTGAAAAGCAGGTTAGGAATCTGGCTGCTTTGGAGGGTGTGTGTGTGAGAAAGGTGTGTGTGTGTGTGTGTGTGTGTGTGTGTGTGTGTGTGTGTGTGTGTATGTGTGTGTGTGTGTGTGAGAGAGAGAGAGAGAGAGAGAGAACATCACCACCAGCTCTCTGAGGTTAGATTGGATCTCTCTCTCTCTCTCTCTCTCCCTCTCTCCCTCCCTCCCTCTCTCCCACCAACGTCAGCAAGCCACTGTCACTCAAAATTCATATTAGTGGTCCTCGAGACTTAAAATTATGAGTTTGATAGTCCCTGAGGTCAAAAAGGTTGGTGACCCTTGTTCTAAAAGACCAATAAATCTCTTGTACAAAAACAACATATCAGTGGGATGGACAATGGTTGGTAAGTTAGAAAAAACAGGGGGGGGAAACCAAGGACATTGAAGCTTGGGAGCAAAATGTGAGGAAAAGTAAAGGCAGGTTTGTGGGGCCAGTAGGCCAGTAGTTATACCACACTGAAGACATCTGAAATAATGGGTGAAATAAAGCAGGTAAAGAGCTACGCACACCTGTCTTACTTTCCCAATAAATCATTCCTGAATCCAAGCAGGTTTTGTTTTTGCTCATAGCCAGAATAATAAAAGCAGATTCTGGATTTTGTTTCTGGTGAATTTCAACCCTTTACAGAATAGTTTGACAGAACTTCCAGAACAAAATGTACTTGTAGAGTTCAAAATTACACATTTCTCATTTAATGCATGCCCTTCATGCAAACGCATCTGTAAGTCTCAAATATATATCACTCACATGTTTAGTAATTGTGCAGTATTCTACCATGTGTAATTGAAATAGACAAGATAATGAATCACATTTCTGTAGGAATTACATCTAGATATTTATATTTCATGATTGCTATGTTAGCTATTATTCTTGTTTGTTTTCAGTTTGGTACCATTTAGGTGGACATAGAAGCTGCATATTTCTCTTATATTTTGGGCATTGCCTTTTGGCTTAGCTACTCATTTATTCATGACTGTACTTAACTGTGTAATTGGATATGTACTTTATCTTATGGCTAGAACTCTGTAAATGTACCATTGTTTTTTGAGAGTATGTTAAAACATTTCAAAACTAAGTATATTTCATTGAATGTATTTCTTATGTTGTATAACAAAAAACCCTGAATCCTTTATAGTAAAAAAACATATTCGAGGGCATTGTGACTTTAAAAATATATCATGGAAACTGAAAACAAAACAAAACAGAATAGAACAGTGTGCATGTGTTTATATATTTTAAGGTCCTTCCTAGTGGCATTTGTTCATTAAGATTTTATGAACCAGCTGGCCTAAAAGAGCCCCAGATTCATCAAATGTTCTTATCTTATTTAGCCATAGTAGAAAAATTGCTTGATTATTTATTTTTAAGAGTTTTGCTCTAGTGAGCTTTGGGATCACTAAAGATTACTGGGAGTACATTTCATGATGAAGCACCAACCTTTCAGGGTAGAGCAGACTAGGAAGCCAAAGGTATAATTGCTAACACTATAAATAACAAATTTTCTGCAAATAATATTAAATAACAAAATTCTGCAATATGAATGCACCTTCCCATTCCTTCCATTTATATCCCAGAAAAAGTCTGGCTGAGGAGTTTTCTCAAATTACATTTATGCCTTGGACTCACACTTTTTTGTCTTGTGGCTCTTCTTCTAGCTCTTCAAGTTTATTCTTACATGTCCACTACATGTTGTAATATTAATATCACTGAAAATTAGGTCTTCATATAGCAATAGCACTTAGACGTATCTACTGCTTCATAGTGCTTTACAACCCTCTCTGAGATTTACAGCATACTGCCCCCAAACAATTTTGGGTCCTCATTTTACCAACATCAGAAGGATGGAAAGCTGAGTCAACCTTGAGCCTGGTGGGATTTAAACTGCCAAATTGCAGGCAGCCGACAGTCAGCAGAAGTAGCCTGCAGTACTGCACTCTAACCAGTGTGCCACCGAGCCTCATTATGTTTTTTTCTAACCAAACTACAGGATGTGCTGGATCTTCTAGGGAGCTAGCCAAGATATTTTCTCTTACCATGTTTTCCCCAGAATAAGACCCAGTCTTATTTTCTTTTTGGCCCCAAAATAAGCACAAGATCTTATTTTTGGGGATGTGTTACCTGCTTACCTTAGGACCACCTGTCAGATCCCTATCATGATGCTGCCATTCATGTGGGGAGGGGATCCTGGATTCCTTTACTCATTTATTGCTCTCATCCTATTTCCCATGAATCCTGTAATTTCCCTAGTTTATAACTTTTACCCTGTCACCTACTCTGCCCTGTGCCTTGATTTACCTTGGGGAATGTACAAGGGGGAAGGGCCATCTGTTTTCTCTCAGTTTGGAAGCCTCACAGAAGAAGTGCATGGGATGACTTCCGGCTGGACTTCCATCGTTGTTGCAGCGAGGTCCGTGACGACTGCAGCTTTGCTGAGCTCAGCTCACTGGAGGGCCCTATCGAGGCCGGAGCCACCTTGGGGTGGTGGTAAAAAAAGGGGGACTGCCTGGCAGGTAGAGGAGAACCATATCTTTCCTCCCTAACAAAGAAAGCCCCCCATCCAAAGACGTGCTTCAGTAGCAACCAAAATGGCTGCCATTAAGAGAGGGACAGTCTGAAAACCTAAGGTTGTGCAGGAGCGAAGAGAAGGTGAACGGTGTGAGAACTGGGTGAAAATACTTCTGAATACCTAAAGGTAACCCCGATAAAAATACCAGAAAAGAGAGCTCACAAAGACTTTTGGGAATTAACAGAAATCTATTATAAAAGAAGAATAAATAGAAAATAAAGAATTCAATTTTTAAAAAACTGGGAGAACAACAAAATAAAGAAAGAGAACTTTTTAAAAGAATATTTGAAAATTGGAATTGGTGATTGTACAGGATTTGGCATGGGATAGGCATTATTTAAAATGCTATAAGTGATTGATATACATATACATATACATATACATACATACATACATACATATACATATACATATACATACACATACACACACACACACACACACACACACACACACACACACACACACATATATATGGATCTTTGGTTATTCGGGTTTTCTCCCGCGTAAAATTGGAAGTATCTAGCGACATTTCGATGAAGTCTCATTCTTCATCTTCAGGCTTGTGTCTTGGCTTTGTGCTTCTCGGAGTAATGTGAGCTTGCAGCTGCTTCTTCCTTTTAACTGCTAGTGGGGTGTGACTTGATTGGGTGGGGGCTTGGCTGTGTTCTGATTGGGTGAGGGTGTGTTCTCATTAGTTGGGGGTTTGGCTGTGTTCTGATTGGTAGGGGAGTTGGCTGTGTTCTGATTGGCTGGGGGTGTGTTCTGTTCAGGTGGGGGCTTGGTTGTGCTCAGGTTAGTCTTAGTTGCTGGGGGATTTGAGCTGGTGATCTGTGATCCTGTTGTTTGGCTTCACGTTCATGGTCATGCCACATCTTCATGGTGGGCATCAGTTCGCTTCATGTATGGGTTGGAGGGGTTTGAAGCGGGTAGTGATGCAGCTGCGGTACGGCTTCTGGTCCGTGGTCGTGTCTCATCTTCTGTGTGGGTGTGAGTCTGCTTTCTACGTGGAAGTGTGGTGGTAGCATCTTGTGTGACCCTTGTGTGTGTGGGTCTGGTGTCATTCTTCATGTTAGGTACTCGTTTTAACAAAGCCTCAGCGGATGCTTCATTTGGCAGAAGAGTCCTGCAGAGGGTCCATAGAGTTTAGGAGTGGATTTCGATCCAGACGGAGTCCCTCCCTAAGGACAGGTCAAGTTTTGGTATGTCCCACTTCTGGATGCTCTGAACAGCTCATGGGAGAATGGGCGTTGGTACTTACCTGATACGTCCGTTCTCTGTGAGCTGTGAAGAGCATCCAGCCCCACCCATTTCTTTCTGTCTGGTGGGGTTCCGTTCCAGTCAGGGATCTAGATTAGGTGATGAGTCCCGGACTTTGGCACTCAGTCTTCGCAAAACTGGGGGATGCTGAGGAGATGTCCCGCGGAGGAGCAGGAGCGTCACGGAGTTTTAAGCCCAGCCTTTCCAGAAGAGACTGAAGCACCTTCCACTTCTGGATGCTCTTCACAGCTCACAGAGAACGGGCGTATCAGGTAAGTACCAACGCCCTTTCTCTGTGGACATGCGTGTCTTTGCCATCTACTTTTCTGGTTTCTGGCACACAGAATCCTCTCTGTGGGTATGCACGCTGGCCAGCTGGTCTTTGGGGGCACTGGAGTGCCCAAAAACAGCCCAAAAAACAGGCCTGAAAAACAGCCTGAAAATGGCCCAAAAAGCCTGAAAATGGCCCCAAAACAGCCTGAAAACAACCCCCCAAAATAATGGGTAATATAAATTAATATAAATTTATGAATGATTAGTTGAATTATATTATAAATTTGTTAAACTTTGCAAATATGATGATTAATATAATAGTTACAAAAAAAGAAGCGATCTTAAGAATATAGAGATTGACATAAAATAATATATGGGAATATTGGATGTTAAAAATTGATAATATGTATTAATATCAAACTAGATAAGAAAGCTAATAGTACCAATATGAAACTATTGTCACGTTTGTTGTCAAAATGTAAAATAACCTGGAACTACATTGTTTACACAATGATGTTCGTAGAAATAAAAAATGTACTTAAAAAAGAAGAAGAAGCGCATGGGAATGACTCCTTCTCTCTTTCTCAGGACAACCGTTTCAACAACATCTTTGCCCCTGTGGATTAGCTCATTCAACATCAAATTGAAGGAAGGGGTTCTAAAAACTTTATTCTAACAGAATTGCCTAAATGAACTCTGGCATCACCTGGGAAAGAATTGGGCACGTCAGAGAGTGATTCGGAAGATGACCTGCTGGTAAGCGAACCAATTGAGCCACTCACCCTCTAAGACAGTAGCCTCTCCTGGCTAATGTATTCCTGCAGTGGTTGCAGGCCCTGCTTCGGGGTCTTCAGACATCGGGTCCTCATACATAAATCTGAGGTAGTCACAAAACCCCCTGAAATCATCCAACAAAGGGCTAGCCTGGATCAGCAGGGGTGTGGCCCAGCAAGCTGCAGAGCCAGAGAGGAGGCTAATCATAAACCCCACTTTATCCCGGTCCGTAGGGAAGTCTTCTGCTCTCAGGCTGATAAATAACTGGCATTGTCCCAAGAAAGCTGGAAACATAACTTCGTTGCCATCAAATTTATTAGGTACAGCTACAGGCATTTCCTTTGGGGAGGAGGTGGACCAGCATGAGCTTGGAACTAGACTACCTGATTTTCCAGCAGAGCCAGCTTTGATTAAGCTGAGCGTTCTCCGCACGAAGTTGCTCCATCTTTAATTAGAGGTTTGTTTTTGGCAGGAAACAAACTGTTCTGATCTAGGCTTCCTTAAAAAGTATAGAACAAATCTTAATCTCAGCAAAACCTCTTTTATTTCCACATCTGTGAATTACGTTCTTTCACAAGGCTTCATACACATTTCACATTTCAGATGAATGTTGATAAATGCAAGAAATGCAAATACATAGACAAAAATCTAGCAAGGAGGTTCATCAAGCCAGCCAAGCTACAGGTTGCAGCCCCAGTCCTATTTAAAGAAAAAAAGATGCAATTATGAGATTATGCATGGACTTTAGAGGTATAAACTGTGTGTGCGTACATAACCTATACCTCATGAAGGATATGCAGTCTCACCTTGCCAAGGGAAAAGTCTTTACTAAATTAGACCTCAGAGAAGCATACTACCGAGATGAATGAAAAAGAGCATTCAACTGCCCCCAAGGAGCTTCTAATTCAAAGTAATGCCTTTTGGACTGCAGGCCCCACTGGTGGTGTTTATGCAGTTAATACACAAAGTGCTGAATGAGCACCTGTATAAAGGAGTCCTTGTCTATCTGAGAGATATTCTCATCTATACTGAGACCAAAATACTTGAGGTTAAAATTTCCCAGTAAGAAGCTGGGACTCAAATTCATGGGGCCATTCCCTATAGTGAAGATTATCAACCTGGTCATGGTGCAATTAAAATTGCCCGACTACTGGAGAAGATATACTGGAGAAGATACACCCGGTATTCCCTAGTAGCCTCTTAAAACCTGTGGTCGGGTCAACCCTAAGACCACTACTCCCCTAAGACCACTACTCCCCGGACCCAGTGGTCATAGGGGGCCAAACTTATTATGAAGTCCAATGAATCCTCGACTCGAGGTGGTGGCACAGGAGACAGCTCCAATACCTAATAAAGTGGAAGGGCTACCGCTTATCAGAGGTGTCTTGGGTAAAGAGCAGAAATACCAAGCTGACCACCTCACAGCTAAATTCCACAAAGAAAACCCAACAAAGCCTGGGGGGGGGGTTGCAATCTATACCTGTACCTGTTTTTGCTTTGCACAGGTCACCTTCAGGAAGTGAGAGAAACCAAATGTCAATCCGCAAAGCATTCTTGACCTGCTCTTGAGTTGCCATAGGGATCGAGCCTCGCAGCTGCATCAAGGAACTTGCATTTCAGTCAAAACAAAGCACATTCCAGCCAGAAACGTAAAGGTCATCTCCACAAAGATCCACAGTGGCCAAGAGAATGACTTCCACAACCTATGAAATTACTTCATTGGGTAATGTGACTAATGACACACCTTGAAGGGAGGGGGAAACAGGATCAGAGCCAAGGCATGAATTAAGTGAGGTCAGAGTTGGTTTCATTTGGTCTGTGCCTACATGAAGTTCCTAATAAATAACTGGATTTCTTTTGAAGCTTGGCCTAAGGCTCAGGTTTAATTAGGGCATCAGTCAGAATCCTGACACAACCCTGGCTATCATAAATTAGGAGGAGACTTGAGTGGGTCTTAGATGGCATATGCCTATGGGAAGCTGTTGGCACAAGAAAAGGACAGGAATCAAATCCCACCTGAATCTGGATTTGTTCACTTGGATAATTCCCCAAATTTGGGAGAGGAAAAACATTTAATCCAAATCAATCTCATTAAATACATTGTGATTTCTAATGTTACTAAATTTTCCACCAAAACCTATAAAACATTCAACCTCCTAAATCTGGAGTACTTCCCACTAATCTTTAATGAACCCAGAGCTCATCAAAGCCAACTCTTAAAAATAAATAATCAAGCAGTGTGCATCAGCAGCCAAAATAGCTAATGCAATCCTTGGCTGCATGAACAGAGTCATAGAATCAAAACACGTGAAGTATTAATAACTTTTTATAAAACCTTAGTAAGACTACATCTGGAATACTGCATCCAGTTTTGGTCACCACATTACAAAAAAGATGTTGAGACCTTGGAAAAAGTGCAGAGAACAGCAATAAGAGTGATTAAAAGCCTGGAAACTAAAAAATATGAATAACTGTTCAGGAATAGGGTATGGCTAGTCTAAGAAAAAGAAGGATAGAAATGACAAAATAGCAGTATTCCAGTATTTGAGGGGATGTCACAAAGACAAGAGTCAACTTTATTTTCCAAAGCATCAGAAGACAAGATAATAAACAATGGATGGAAACTAATCAGGGAGAGAAGCAACCTGGAATTAAGGAAAAATTTCCAACAGTGAGGACAATTAATCAGTGGAAAGCTAGCTGTGCGTACTTCATCACTGAAGGTCTTTAAGAAAAGACCGGACAGCTGTTATGATATGTACAGAATAACCCTTGAGTAACAAGGATATGCACATGGAAACGTTTATGAGAATAGTTATGAATATTTATCCAGCCACACACAGATACACTAAATTGAGTTAAAGTTTACTTTAAGAAATAGCACAATCCAATAAACGGTCTAGGTCATATACGTTTAACAGTCCAAAGAATATCCAATTAGCAAGTCTTCGTACCGGTTGCCTTTGTCATTTACAGTAAACAAAAATATCAAAGTATAAGCACAGCAACAGAAACCTTAGATAGCAACAAAATGTCAGAGAGACAGAATATCAGAGAGAGCTAGCCACGATCTCTAGCTCCCTCTTATGGCAATTCACAATACAATCAACCAATCGGAACATAGTACAAATCAGTACAGTAACTTTGTCTTAAAGCTACAAACATACATTGTTGGTTTATATATTGCCAACCCAAGTAATTGGTGCACAGATTCCTAACATTCTCCCCTTTGGGTTGGTCAATAAATAATACATCTTTAAACCATAATTCTCACAACACTCATTATGTTTAATTGCACCTTGAGCTTTCATGAAATGATTTGCAATATTATGTTCAGTCATGCAATATTCTAACTGAATTAATTTATTTTGAACAACTGTCTAATGTTCAAATATCTCAAATCAGTATGTATAGACCTTGTTTTAACAGCTAAATTAGTAGCCATATTAATTGCAGATTGATTGTCTTCATAAACAATATATGGATCACATACAGACCAATCTGGAAATTCTCTCCCTGTGATTCTGGAGAAGTAGATGTTTTTCATTGTTCCTTTTAAGGAGGCATCCAAACCAGATTAATGCTACCTTGATTAACAATTATCCTGGTTGGTGAAGCTGAAATATAATATATACTTGATACATTTTTCTATTTCTGGTTTTTATCTTTCATATTAGCATTGTAACTTGTTAATAACTTTAACAAAATAATGTTATTTTGCTTGAATGCAGCAGAATATGGTTTGATTAAATAATTTTATTGAATTCTGATAAAAGATATTTTGTAACAAACCTAACCCAAGGTTTCTAATCACAGCATTCAGTACAACAAAAAATAGGAGGCAGAAAAGACAAAAGAAATATTCTTGTGACTTAATTATACAGTATGTCTGAATGATTTAAGTTTGTTCTGATTTTTCTTGTATATTATTCCAAGAAAAATCCTTCACATCACAAGTCATATTATTAAGAAGATCTTAATAATATGATGTTCTCCTACTTCCAGGATAGTTACCCAATTATTCTATTGATTCTAAACATATTATGTACTTGATTGTTAAGAAGAAATATAAATTATCTGAAAGCAAATACATCAAATTCTCATTCAGCACTGACATCCAAATGTGTTCCTAAAAAAGCATTGTCGCACACATGCCAGTGGACTATAAATGTATATAATCAATACATACCCTGTTTCTCCAACAATACGGCCTCCCCCAATAGGAAGTCCCAGCATGTTTTATAGGCATGAAATTAAATTAAGCTCCTCCCCCCAAATTAAGGCCTATATTCAAAACATGCGAAAATGGGGAATGGTGGGGGCTTGCCATTAGGAAGTACTTTTGTTGCACACTCGGATATGGTGCTGCCTACGTTGACCCCGATGCGAAGTGCCCTGCCAACGCCAAGGTCAACATCCAAGCCGTCGCTGCCTGCCACCCAAAGATGCAAGGGGGGAATTAAGTCACCCCTGAAAAGACAGCCTAGCCATTTTTCGGGCTCAAAAAAAAATAAGACCCGCCTTATTATATGAGAAAACACGGTAGATGTTTATAATAAAACTAAGCACACTTTTTTCTAATGCAAATGATGAGTTTGCCCAACACATTAGACGAAACCTGGAATTAAAAATGAGTAATCTAACTATCTCTTCAGGGCTGCATGCAGTTAAAAGGTTATTTTCTTTATTAGTTGGTATCTTAGCTGTCTTTGCCTAGCCATACTTTTCCATTATTATTTTTCTTTTATTTTTCTTTTATTTTTTAAAGAAACCAATGATCTCAATGTGTCTGAAGTCACTAAGGATGAAGTGAACAACAATTGAGCTCCCCCATGTCTTAAATGCAGATGGAATAATACAGAAGATTGAAAATATGTAAAAACTAAATTGTATCACTAGATTCTATGTAGTTAAGGCACTAAAATATTGGTTATTAGAGTTTGAAGCAACTAAGCATTCCATACCACTGATCCACGCTGCTATCATTTTATCATGTTAGATCTTTTTACACTTCAGGACTGTCTGTTTTTTATTTACCTTTCCAATTTGGGGACTATAGTTGTGTAGTGTACCTTACAAGAACTGCAAAGCAAAGACAATGTTCTGTACAATGTGTAGGTAACAGTTGTTTTTATACCAAATAAATCACTCCCTAAATACCCCTTCTCATCAGATGAATACCAGGAATAGAACTGATGCCTTATGCAGCCTCAGCTGTCCTTATGACATCAGTAGTCTTTATAACAATCACTATTTTCATCTCTGATCTTGCATAATTAGTAAGAACAAAATAATTGATGCCATAGAATGTATTTGAGAAATGGTTCTGTCAAATGCACCTTTAAAATTTCATTTAAAATGTGAATTCAAAACTCCTGTCCTTAGTAAATAAATAGCTAGAATTCACTGTAAATACTTCGTGGATACCTCATGGATATTATTTAAACTAACATATTGAAGTCACTAATAGAAGTCTAAATACACCAGTGAGATTACCTTTTAAACCCAAATAGTGCTATTTACCAACTATACCCAGAAATTACAGCCATCTTATTAACTGTTAGCATATCTCTGGTGTTTTGGCCAGTGTTTTATATTATTGCATGTGTGTGTGGATGCATTTTTTGATACATGAACAGTTTTGGACAACTTTTGTTCAGCTATCTCACAAATCTGAGACATGCTGCTGATAAAGTAGACAGGTTACAAATTCAGAAAGCCATGGAGAAAGTAGATTATCCAAATCCCTTTCAATTTGGTTGTAGCACTGAGACTTCATTAATAACACTTGTTGATGATCTCTGGGGACCTCAATTAAATTACAGATGTGATTCACATCTTCTCATAACCTTTGCCCCCTTATCCATTCACAAATACAAAAATTGTTCTAATTTCTGTCCAAAGGTCAACACGAAGTCCATAAAGGATTTCTAGAATGTTATAGAAATATTTATTTTAGCTCTGATCAAACAAGTTTTTTAAAAATACACTTAATCTTTAACTCATCAATTTTTTGTAGGATTAAATTTTCATTCAGACTTTTTTCTCCCATCTTTTTTTCCACCTCCTAGCTCTGATTATCAACAATTAAATTTGATTACTATTTAATTTTGGGTTCACTACAAACTTTTTGCTGAAAACTCAGCATTTCACTGCAATTTCAGAATTTCCGAACTTTAGTTTTACTTTTATTTTAAAAATTACATTTCAATTTTAACTTTTTGTAAACTAGGTTGGTGAGCAATGAAAAGAAATTGTTTTATTAAAAATGACATGAAATTGGATAATCAGGATGACTTCTATCAATTTCTATATTAAAGAATAAATATCATTTGTCTGATATTGGTTAAGGTGCTGAGCTAGAAACCAAGAAACAGTGAGTTCTTGATCTCCCTTAGGCATGGAAGCCAATTAGGTGATTTGGGGCCAGTCACAGTTCTAGTATGGGATCACGCCCATGCAAGCTCTCTCTTGTCATGGATTCTGCCACTCTCTTTGGTTCACGGAAGGTTTGAGAAATATAAAACGAGAATAGAGATATTCAAAACACTACTGGAGGACAACAAGGAACAGCTCTACCAAACAGATTAAGCATCACTATTAAGGCTTATCTCATGGTGATCAAGGCAGCAAAGCAGTAGTACTTCTCTGCCCTTATTGTGGATGCAAATAGCCTATCAGTGTTTGTTTAAAATGATCCAAATCCTCCTGGGGAAGGGGTACTCAAAGATCAATCTACAAGGCCATGTGGAGGAATTTGTGAAGCATCTGTCAAATAAAATTGTTCACATTTGTTGCAATTTGGATGCCAGATTTAGTATAGGACCTTGGGATATGACTGGGGTACAGTCTAAATAACTGGGAACAGTTAGGCCTGTGGAAGTGGACAGGGTCCATATCACTCCATCATTTGCTCATTAAATCCATGCCATCCCCAGCTAGTTAAGGGTCGGGTAGTCATGTGGTTGGATCCTAATAGTGGTTAATTCTATTTTGAAAGAAAGAGCTGTTCAGCCCTACTTTTAAGGCTATGTTGGTTTGACCATATCATTGGATCTTACTATATGGAACTATTTTCAATAAGAATTGAAAACCCACGCCCCTTTTTTCAGGAAAGTTGTGGGGAAGTAGATTATGCAGTTTCAGCAGGCCTTGGATAAATAGATTATCTGGACTCCCTTCATTTGATCCTGGACATGGGACAGGGTAACATTGGTCACACATTTAGATTATCTCTGGTCAGAATTGGCTTCTAAGCAATCTTTAAAACTATTGACCATGGTATCTTTCTGAATCAGCTCCAAGAGCTGGAAGTTGGTTGCACTATATTGAGCTTGTTCACTTCCTTTCTCCAAGGCAGTTCCAGTTGTGTTAACTGGAACCCCTATTCGGTGGGTTCTACTCCATGCCACTCCACTAATATCTGCATGAAATTGTTGGGTAAATCACCCATCTCCCTGAAGTGATGCATCAACATTCTGGTAAACTGAAATTCAGTTATATATCTGTCCCTGGAGAACTAAGTTCATGTCCCAATGCCTCAAGACTGTATGGTTTGGATAGAGAATAACTTCAGTTGCCAAGATTGAGTGTCTCTGATTCTGGGACTTTTCCAAGAAAAATGTGATGTGCATTCTGGAAGTCCTTTTAGACTCACGATTCCTGTTAAAGCAGTCGTGGCTAAGAGGGTGTTTACACAACTTTGTAGTGTGCACCAATTACACCCTTCCTAGGCCATGAGGTCACAATCACTATCTTCCTGATCATCTCCACAATGGATTAGTGTAACTCATTCAAGATGGGATGCATCTAGAGCAAAATATGGCTGCACAGACAATGATGTGTGCATCTAGGAAGGCACATATTACACCTCAATATACAAGGTGTATTGAGAATAACAGAATAACAGAGTTGCAAAGGATCTTGGAGTCTTCTAGTCCAACACCTGCTCAAGCAAGAAACCCTATACCATTTCAGTTGTCCAATCAATCTCTTTTTTAAAACCTCCAATGTTGGAGCACCTGCAACTTCTGGAGGCAAATTGGCACACTGATTAATTGTTCAGGAAATTTCTTCTTAATTCTAAATTGCTTTTCTCCTTAATTAGTTCCCATCCATTGCTTTTTGTCCTGCCTTCAGGTATTTGCAGAATAGGTTAACCCTCTCTGCTTTGTGGCAACCCAGTAGATATTGGAACACTGCCATCATGTCACCCCGAGTCCTTCTTTTCATTAAACTAGACATAACCAGTTCCTGCAACTGTTCTTCATGTGATTTAGCCGCCAGGCTCTTAATCATTTTTGTTGCTGTTCTCTGCATTTGTTCTAGAGCAGTGGTTCCCAAAGTGGGCAGTACTGCCCCGGGGATGCCTTAGGGGGCGGTAAGAGACAAGGGGGCCAGCAGGGGGCACTAAGACATGGCAAGAGGGCGTTCGAGGTGCCGGCCCTGCAGACTCACTGACTGCCGGCCATGCAGCCATTGACTGTTTCATCGCTTCATAGCCGGTGCCTTGAATACAGAACCCATGCGCAGTGAGCCTTGCCAAGCTCACAGGCCAAGCTCACAGGCTGCCCTCTCCGGTGGAAGTGGTGGAGGCGCACCAGAAAGCCCGAAAGCAAAACTCTCCCAAGGCGTGCAGTGAAAGGGGTGGGTGGTCCGGTGTTAGGGCCCCCTTCCCCGGAGAACAAGAGAGTGTGCAGCGCCCGCCCAGCCTCTGCCTCTCCAGCCACCCGGGCTTGCGCACAGGATGCGGGTGGGTGCAGCTGCGGCTCTCCAAGGTGCGTGGCTCAGTTCAGTTTGGCTCTACGTGGCCATCCCGGACCTAGAACCTAGCCCCCCTCTGCAGCCCGGTTCTTCTGACTGAGCCCTGCGCTTGCTTGCTTGCTTAGTTTCCAAGCGATCTTTCCCTCTGCCTCTGCTTGTCTGGGCTGCTTCCACATGCTTTCCTCCTCCCGGGCGGAGTATAAAGATGGGCGGAATGCTTCACTGAAGTTGGGAGTCTCTGAGCATGTGTAGAATACCACCCCTTGCTTGGCCTGATGAAAGTGGACCTTGGGTTGAAACAAAGAGGATGAGGTCGGCTGCATCGCTGGCCCGGGGAGGTTGGCATTGCAAAATTGGATGCCAAAGGGGGCTGGAGAAGGGGCAGAGGGGCAGCTGGAGAAGGGGCAGAGGGGCAGCTGCAGGGGGCTGCAGAAGGGGCAGAGGGGAAGCTGCAGGGGGCTGGAGAAGGGGTAGAGGGGAGCTGCATTAAGGAGCAGGAAGATCTTAGCCATGGTTTATTCATTGACTAATCAAACAGCATGCTAAACTCTAAACCAGAATGGCTGGGTTGATATATTCAGCCCGTGTTTCTCAATCTTGGCAACTTGCGTGGACTTCAATTCCCACTCTGGCTTTGCTCTATTTTCCCAAAGTGCCACCGCTGTCGCATTCTTTCTTTCTGTCTGTCTGTCTGTACATACATACATACATACATACATACATACATACATACATACATACATACAAAAGGTCTGCCTGTCTGTCTGCCTGCCTTTCTTTCTGTCTGTCTACCTACCTACCTACCTACCAATATAGATCTATCTATCTATCATCTATCTATCTATCATCTATCTATCTATCTATCTATCTATCTATCTATCTATCTATCTATCTATCTATCTATCTATCTATCATCTATCTATCTAATCTATCATCTATCTATCATCTATCTATCCATCTATCCATACATCCATCCAAAATGTCTGCCTGCCTGCCTGCTTTTCTGTGTACCTACCTATCTACCAATTTACTTACCTACCTACCTATCCATACATTCATCCAAAACGTCTGCCTGCCTATCTACCTATCAATCTATCTACCTACCTACCTGTCTCTCTGTCTGTCTGTCTGTCTCTCTCTATCCATCCATCCATCTATCCATGAGAGGGGGAGGGGAGCGCTGATGCATCTGATTGAAATGAGGCCTAGTTTAGACTGAGGCCCTTTTCCACATTGAAACATCTTTGGCTTCTATTAAAGGTTTTGTGGACAAAACATGGCCATGACTATCAGGAAACTCTCACATTTTGTTGAGAGGATCCATCTCCACCCTAAAAATTACTTTTCCCCAATGTATTACAGTGCCAATTCTGAAGAAGGCAAAACCAAAATGTATTGGTAAATTACAAGGAGAACACACACACATACACACACACACACACTTGTAACCCTGCCGGAGCAAGTGATTGGACTGGAATAGATATCTCATTATCTTTCTCCTCCCTCCCTCCCTCCCTCCCTCCCTCTTTATTTCTTTTTCTTTCTGTCCCTTCCTTCCATCCCCCCTTTCTTTGTCCCTTTTTCTTTCTTTCCCTTTTCTCTCTCTTGTCTTCCTTCTCTCTCTCTTCTTTCTCTCTTTCCTTCTCTCGGGCTCACCCCATTGACTTGACTTGCTTGGGCAGGTCCCTCCAATGCAGTGGGCTCAATGGGGTGGACCTGTGGGGCCGGCACCTAGAACACGGCAGTGTCGGCATGTTTGAAAAGTAGAGCAAAGCCAGAGGTCGGTAATTTTTTCTGCAAAGAATCACAAAAGCTTCTGGGTTGTGCACAAGAAAGGACACACACGTCAATGAAATTCACCAACATAAAATAATGAGATACAAATAAAATAAATCAGCAAGAATCGGCAAAGCATCTCTGATTAGATTTTATTCACTGCTAGAATCTAATCAGAGATGCTTTGCTGATTCTAGTGCAATGACCTGCTCCAGCAGGGTTAGAAGGGAGTGTGTCACATGTATGTGTGTGCATGGCTGTCAAAACTCCAAAAACGGGTCAAGTATCTCTGGGGAGGCCAGTCATAAATTAGAACACTTGCTAAACAACCGGCCATTAAGTGAGGACCACTTGTATTTGGTTTGCCAGTCACCTGGCCATGCCCACCCAGCCACATGATCACCAAATCACACTTATCCCATCATGTGACCAGCAAGCCATGCCCAGCCAGCAAGCCACGCCAGCCAGTCACGTGACCAGCAAGCCACGCCCACCCAGTCACATGACAGAAAGCTACACCCACAGAAATTTGAATCCCACCCCTGGGTGGGGGGCACCGAGGATGAATTTGTAGCACGAAGGGGGCAGTGGACTGAAAAAGTTTGGGAACCACTGTTCTAAAGTCTCAACATCTTTTTAATATTATCGCAATTAAAACAGGATGCAATATTCCAAGTATGGTCTTATCAAGGCATTATAAAGGGTAATAACACTTCACATGATCTTGATTCTATCCCTTTGATAATGGTTGCTTTGTTTTGGTTGCTAGTTTGTTTCCAGATGAAATTCAAGAGACTGTTTTTGATTTTTAAAGCCCTATATGGCTTGGGATCAGATTATTTGAAGGATTACTTTTTCATGATTACATCTTCTACTCAGATCAGTCAGTCAGTATGCTCTAGGTCCTATTTAGTGGCATGCCTTTTCTCCTCTAATCCCCACATTCATTCCTCTTGAGATGTGGTTAGCCTCACATCTTTGTTAACTTTCTAGAAGACCCTTAAGACATGGCTTTTTCACCAGCTTTGGAGATCCTAGGAAAATTCTGCTTAAATATTAAGATATTTCTTAGGTTTTACCTGTTTATTTCTTGTTTTTTTCTGTTTATTTATTTATATTGTTTTTAGATTGGTAAAGAATGTGCTATGTTCTTTCTTCTTGCTTCTAACACTCTACTATCATCCCAGTGCCAAAGAAGCCCTCCATCAGGGAACTGAATGACTAGAGACCAGCTGCTCTAACATCTGTAGTTATGAAAACGTTTGAAAAGCTAGTGCTGTCCCACCTGAAAACCATCCCAGATCCGCTGTTAGATTCCATGCAGTTTGCATACTGACAAATAGATTAGGCTGTTAATATGGCTCTGCACTACATCCTACAACACCTTGAATCTTCAAATACCTACGCAAGGATCCTCTTTGCAGACTTCAGTTCAGCTTTCAATACCATCATTCCAGACATTCTTCTAACTAAACTAACCCAGCTAGCGGTAGCTGAATACACTTGTAAGTGGATCATAAGGTTCCTAACAAACAGGAAGCAGTAAGTGAAGCTAGGCAGAATAACATCTGATACCTGTACAATAGCACAGGCCACCCCCCAAGGCTGTGTGCTTTCTCCACTTCTCCCTATAAATACCAATGAATGCATCTCAAATGATCCATCTGTTAAAATATTGAAGTTTGCAGATGATACAACAGTGATTGGTCTCATTTGAGACAACGACAAATCCACATACAAACAGGAGATTGTACAACTTGCCTCTTCATGTAACCGGAAAAATCTGGAACTGAACACACTCAAAACCGTAGAAATGGTGATAGACTTTAGGAGAAACCCTCCCATACTACCACCTCTTACAGTACTAGACAACACAGTATCAACAATAGAGACCTTCAAATTTCTAGGTTCTATCATACCACCTAACATCAAAAACGTCATCAAAAAAGCACAACAAAGAATGTTCTTTATGTGCCAACTCAGAAAGCTCAAACTGCCCAAGGAGCTGCTGATTCAGTTCTATAGAGGAATTACTGAGTCTGTCATCTGTACCTGTATAACTGTCTGGTTTGCTTCTGCAACCCAACAAGACAGACACAGACTTCAGAGAGTAATTAGGACTGCAGAAAAAAACAATTACTACCAACCTGTCTTCAATCAAGGACCTGTATACTGCATGAGTCAAAAAGAAGGACTTCCGGTGGTGATGCCTTGGTGAAAGGGTGAAGGGAGAGCAGTCTCCATCCCTGGATTCCATTCTTTCACTTTTGGGGGACCTTTTGGGGTGTGAGAAGCCTGGAAAGCCAAGCAGAGAAGAGGAGAAGCCTGGAGGACAGTGAGGTGAAGCGCAATCGCCAGCCAGCACAAAGGGAAACCCCTGAAAACCTGAAGTGAAAATGCCTGTCATATTAGTAGGGCAGAGGCCATGGCTGAACCGCAAATGAGAAGGAAGTAAGAAGATTATCAACAGAAAGTGTCATTGAAGTTAAAATCCCAAAACTGCAACCGAGATGATTTGCCAAAAGTAAGTTTTGAACTTATTTCTGGGAAAAAGGAGCTCCAGTGAGGGGGGATAACCCCATAGAACAGGCAAGATAGCAAGAAAGAGCTGTGACTCAGCAGTTTCTATAGACAGAAAGAGACTGAAGGAGAGGGGGTACAGCTTGGGAGTGAATAGTTCTAGGAAAAGCCGAAAGTTGGAAACTAAGATAAGATGAGAATTGGTTGGAGAAGAGGAAAGACCGGAGAAATCAGAGGCAGAGGTAGCAAAAAGACAGCGATAAAGGAGAGATGATTAACTTGTTTCAGCTCTGAAAATGGAGGGCGATAACGAGACTTGTGCAGCAACTGGAGAAGGAGAAAGTGAAATTTGGATGGGACGTGAGAGCGATACAAAGGAGGAAGAAATAGAAAGTGTTAGAAGGAAGGAGGAGGTGAAGCGGAATCAGATACATTGAAAGGATCAGAAGGAAAGTTGGGATGATGGAGGTGAGAAAGGCAAGGTACGGAGAAAGGAGTGACTGAGCAATTTTCAAGCAGAAGGAGACAGCACATTAAAGGGAGCGGAGAAGAAGACAATTTGACAGAGGTTGGACTGAAAGAGACGACGAAAGAGGATCTGAAAGAAACGGAGAAGGTATGAGTGGATTTATAGAGAGAAACTTGGCAGGAGCATTAAGAAGATAAAGAGGGAGAGAGAAGAGATCAGAAAGCTGTTTGGACTGAGAACGTGAGATCAGAGAGAAGAGAGAAGAAAAGGAGAAGTGGAGAACCTAGTGGGGCTTATGAACTGTAAACTCAAGGACAAAAAAATAGGCTGGTATTGAAGGATAAGTCTAAATTATATGATTAATGAATGGAGGAATTTAAGGAACTAAAAAGGAGGTTTTTTTTCTCTTTCTTTTTTATTTTGGAATTATTTGATGTTATAATTATCTTGATTAAGTATTGATTATTGGGTTAAAGAAATATAGTGATAAATAACCTTTGACTACAATATTAAGTGCTTAAGAAAAATATATACTGGAGTGACTATATAGAAGCTATAACTCATATCTTTTAGTACTTAAAGGAGTAATTATAATATACTATGTTTAGGAAGAAGTAGAAAAGTCTTGCTTAAGACTATATGTGTTTTGCTTAAGCAAGACCTTTCTACTTCTTCCTAAACATAGTATATTATAATTACTCCTTTGTGTACTAAAGAGGGAATATAGTATGCCTACAGGAAGTTCATACCAAAAAAACAATTTTGGAAATGTTTAGAATACCCTAAATTAGGAAGATTATTTGTAGCTCTGGCAGACCAAAAGCAGAAAAGGATAGCGGTGTATATCAAAAAAGAAATTAAGGCTGTAGAAAAATATGTCAATCCACAGGGAAGAATTTTGATACTTGAAGTAAAGATATGCTATAAGCCAATGTTATTAATCATAATTTACGCACCAAATGATAACCAAAGTCAATTTTACAAAGATTTGCATGATAGAATTGTGGAGATGGGACAAGACAATGTATGCATTGTGGGAGATTTTAATACAGTAGTAGACATGAGATAAGATTATATCAGTAGCGCAAAAAATAAAAAGGAAAGGAAAATCTTGCCCAGATCATTTTTTGAGATGACACAGGAATTAAATTTGATGGATCAATGTAGGAGAATAAATTTGGGGGAAAAAGAATTCACATTTTATTCTAACCCACACAAATTGTGGTCTAGATTAGATATGGCATGGATGAATGCAGAACTAGGAAACCAACAGGAAGCGGTAGAGATTATGACGAATGTGTGGGCAGACCACAATCCATTAAAAATAACTTGGAAGGGAAGAAAAAGGGAGAGGAGAAGGTGGATTCTTAACCCCCCAATTTTGAAAGAGAAAGAATTTGTAGATAAAGTAAAGACAGAAATTGAATTATTTTTAAGGAAAATACAGTGGATCAAACATCTTTACAGATGATATGGGTACAGCCAAGGCAGTTTTGAGGAGGCTGGCAATAGCATATACAGCCAAAAGATAATAAGGAAAGATGGCAAAAACAGAATAAGCTGCAGGAAGAGATTAAAGAGTTAGAAAATAGACTACAAAAAGAGCCACAAAATTAAAAAGTGAGGAGGGTGATGATCTGCCGAAGGCTGCAGTTGCCGAGGCAAAGGCATCCAGACGGTAGTGTCTGATGAAAGGAGACGGGGATGTCCATGTGGCCACATGACAGATCTCCTCCAAGGATGCTTGGGTCGCCCAGGCAGCAGAAGTGGCCGCGCTTCTGGTAGAGTGCGCCATCAGACCTCGGGGAACTGGAAGGGCCACAGCTTTGTAGGCCTGCTCAGTGCAAGACCTGACCCACCTACTAATAGTAGAAGAGGCCTTGTGCCCCAAGTGAGAAGGGAAAAAGGAAACAAACATGGCTTCCAACTTCCTGAAGGAGGAAGTGCGCTTAATGTATATTCTAAGAGCACTTCTTACATCTAGCGTGTGCCACTGCCGCTCTAAGTCATGGTGCGGGAGAGGACAGAAGTCAGGCAACACAATGTCCTGGGACCTGTGAAACCAGGTGTTAACCTTCGGAATAAATGAGGGGTCCAGACGGAGAACAACCCTATCATTGTGAAAGGAACAAAGGTCCTGTCTGATGGAAAGAGCAGCAAGCTCGGAAACCCTCCTGGCAGAAGTGATGGAAACAAGGAACACTACCTTCAGAGTCAGGAAATGGAGACACTGTTCTAAGCGGTTCAAAGGGGGACTTTGTAAGGGCATTAAGGACCATAAGAAGGTCCCAGGAAGGATACCTGTGATTGGAAGCCCCTTTCAAAAACCTCCTGACTGAAGGGTGATGGGATAAAAAAGGACGCGAACCCCATGAAAAGACTGAGGAGAAGGCCGCAACCTGCCTGTGTAACATATTGGGGGCCAATCCTTTCTCCAACCCATGCTGAAGGAAGCTAAGAACTTCTGCCAACTGGGCTGAAGCAGGAGAAAGACCCTCCCTGAGGCACCATCAGGAAAAAGCCTTCCAGGTGGCATCATGGATGTGCCTTGTAGAAGGTTTGTGAGATGCCAGGATAGTGAGGATGACCCTTTCTGGAAGATCAGCCTCCTCTAGCCGCTGCCGCTCAAGTGCCACACAGTCAGCTTGAACCACTGGGGCTCTGCGTGGAGCAGGGCCCCATGGTGAAGGGAGATTAGATGGGCTGGGATCCTCCAAGGAGAAGCCACTGATAGGTTGACTAGTTCCGCAAACCAGGGCCTCCTTGGCCAATAGGATGCCAGGAGGAGGAGCTCTGCTCGTTCCCCCAACATCTTCCAAATTACTGCCGGAATGATGGGAAGCAGGGCAAAGGCGTACAGGAGACCCTTGGACCCATCTGCACCGAAGAGCATTGGTCCCCTCCGCTCCCTGGCAAGGAAACCTGGTGAAGAATCTGGTGACTTGGGCGTTTTGAGGAGTGGAGAAGAGATCCACCCCCGGTGTTCCGAATCTGAGGGAAAGGTCCCTGAATAGAGATGGAGGAATGGACCATTCTGCCTGGTCGACTAGGCTCCTGCTGAGCCAGTCGGCCTGGGAGTTGTCGACCCCGGAGATGTGGTCCGCCAAGATCGACAGCAGGTGTTTCTCTGCCCATAAGCCCAACTGTAGAGCCTCTCTCATTAGGGCTTTGGACCTCATCCCCTTGCTGGTTGACATGAGCCTTTGCGGCCATGTTGTCTGTAAGAACTAGAACATGAGAGCCGGTCACTGATTGCCTGAAATGCTTGAGAGCCAGAAAAATGGCTCTGAGCTCTAGCCAATTTACGGGAAGGGTCTGCTCTGATCTGAACCACACGCCCTGAGCTATCTGGCCCTACATATGGGAACCCCAACCCAGGAGGATGGCATTGGTGGGTATCACTAGCATGTCTGGGTCCTTGAACAGGAGTCCCCTCCAGATGGATGGGGAACGCCACCAATTGAGAGATCTCTGCATTTGTGGCGGGAGTGGGACCTTGATGGATGAGTGGCTGGTTCCTGCTCGTTGGTAGAGAAGCAGGAACCATTGGAGGAGTCGGGAGTGGAGGCGAGCCCACGGGACAATGCCAATACAGGAGATCATCTTCCCCAGAAGTTTGGACAACAGCGACAGGGGGACAGTTTGATGTTGCTGGATCTGGCTGATGATCTCTGCAAGGCTCTTTCCATGAGCTGGGGACAGGAAAACCTGGCACAACGTGGTATCGATGACTGCTCCCAAGACCCTTGGAGTTGATGAGAGGCCAAAGGGAAGTGCTCGATACTGGTAATGAGTATTCTGATAACAGAAATGGAGAAACTGGCGATGATGAGGCCAAAGTGGGATGTGGAGGTAAGCCTCAGTGAGATCAATGGAAGAGAGGAGGTCGCCTCCTGAACGCTCTCTAAAATAGAATGCAGAGTCTGCATTTTAAATCACCTGTATTTTACAAATTGGTTGAGAAATTTTAGATCAAGGATGGCTCGTCACCCCCCCACACCCCCGAGGCTTTGGAAACGATGAAAAGGCGAGAGTAAAGCTCACATTCCCATTGAGAGGGGGAACAGGTTGAATAGCCCTGATTTCAAGAAGGTGCTGAATGGCCTCATTCATGAGGCCTTGCCTTGAAATGTCCCGAAAGACAGGACAGATCAAAAAATTTTCAGGGGGTGGCATTAGGAAGTCCAATTGTAACCCTGACCTAACAGTGCTGAGCACCCAGGCGTCCGTTGTTGACTCCTCCCATTTGGAGGCAAAGAAGGCTAGGTGACCTCCGATGGGTGGGAAGAACGAGGGATTACTTAGAGTGATGGGCAGTTTATCAGTAGAAGGTTGTTGCCTGCCAGATGCTTCCGCCCGTTGATCTTGGCGTTGGGAGTACGGCCTCTGAGAGCGGGGGAAGCGAGATGAGGTCTCCGCTCGGAAGGCAGGAGGGCGATAAGGAGCAGGGTGATAGTTGGCTTTCTTCCCAGAGGAAGAGAGAATTTTACGTTTATCTCTGGTTTCGATGAGATAAGGTTCCAGAGCATCACCAGAAAGCTTATCGCCTGCGAATGGAACTGAAGCTAGCTTCCATTTTCGGCGTGACTCCACCTGCCAATTTTGGAGCCATAAAAGTCTTCTTGCTGCTACTGATGATGCCATGGCCTTGGATGCAAATTTGGTGGAATTGAGAGTGGCATCTGCAGTGAATTCCTCCGCTGCGATAATCTTATTAAGGTCTTGGTGAGACCGAAATTCAGAAGCAGGCAATCTATTCTGGAGTTGGCGCAGCCACCATATGGATGCCCTTGTGAAAAAGGATGCTGTCATTGAAGCCTGAACAGCCCATGCAGCGGCCTGGTGATTGCACTTGAAGGTCTGTTCAGAATGTTTATCATCTGCTTTCAGGATATCTTCTGGCTCCATGGGAATGGCAGAAGATGAGAACGAGGCCAGAACTGGAATGTCAACAGAAGGCACTGCCAGGGCATTGTCCAGAGCTGCGCTGACATTGTAGAAATGCTTATCCAGAGAAGATGGGCGAGGACCTGCTGAAGGAGAAGTGCACTGTTCCTTGACCATGCTTGAAGCCTTCAGCCAATCCCTTCCTAATGGCCAATGAGACAACATCTTGGCTATCCCCTGGTCTATGCTCAAAGGTAGAGGCCGAAGGCCGAAGGCCTGCTGCTGTGGGAGTGGAGGTGGCTTCAGGCCTAGATTGAACAGGGGTTCGAGACCTGGAGGGAGGGGGAGGAGCATAGGGCCCAGAAGCCTGTTGGAAAGAAGGCCCAGATCTGCTTAGATCATGAGGATCTGATTGTACTGCAAGAGCCTCAGGAGACCAGGATGGAGGATGGAAAGGCTCATAGATAACTTCTCCTCCCTTGGGAGGGCTTGGTTGGGGCCCACGAGTATCACCAGAAACATGCTGTAGTTGCACTCCCTTCTGTCGAATAGTTCTGTTGAACTGCCTCTCTAGGGCTGCATGTCTGCGCTTCCCTGCCCTCAACTCAGCCTGAGTTGCCTTCTTAGGGGCTAGAGCCTTAGCTTTGATTTTAGCAGCCACCTCCCTCTGGACTGATTGGGTGCGTTGCCTATGTCTTTTTCTCTTATTGGGCTTAAGAGACTGTTCCACTGGGGGGAAAGCTCTGCCTGAGACTTATCTTGCTCCATTTGTAGAATAAAGGCTCTTGCGTTGGAAAGAAGCTGTTTAGAAATTTTTCTATTAAGCCCCTTTGGGTATAAATGGCCCCCGGGCTTACAAAATGGCCGCTCACCTCGTGGTGGAAGGCTTCAATCCAAGATGGCCACTGACTAGGGGAAACAGGCTTCAAAATTGAAGAATTGCTTCTTAGGCTATTCAGAGCCCCGAGTGAAGTCAGCAAGAGAAAAATGCAGCCGCCGGCCACACGATCAGCTGGCTTGTGCTCTTATCGGTTTGCCGATCATTTTTATGATTGCTCAAAACCACAGGCGTGGAGGAGGTCTACAGACGTTGCCCAGCTTGCCTGTACAGAGCTCTGGTAACGCTGCTCCCAGCGTTGCAGGAGAGAGAGCTCTGCTCTCCTGGAAGAGCAGCTGCCCAAGAGAGGAAGAGCTGCTTGAAGAGAGGAAAAAGTACTGAAGATCGCTGGTGAGTGCTACCTAACAGAAAGCTTTCGGAGACACAGCTACTGACTGAAAGGAGCTGAGTCAAAAGCTGGGGTCTCTCCCAGGGGCTCACTGTTATATCTTAGTACAGACTCAGCTAAATGATGTCATAGGAAGAAGTCAACCCATCCCGGGCTCTCGATGCAGCATGGAGGAGAAGATTGAGAATATAGAACAATATTTGAAAAGGAAAGGCCTTTCAGAAATTAGGAAGGAACAGAAGAGATGTTAAATAAAAAAATAACAATTATGGAATTAAAAAGGGTGGTCGAAAAACAGAAAAACAACAAAATGCCAGGGCCGGATGGTTTTCCAGTGGAAATGTATAAATGTATTTATGAATGCCTTGAATTAGTGATTTTGGGTGTGTACAATGAGGTATTGGATCTTGCCAAATTACTTGACTCGTGGAGAGAAGCGAATATTTCACTAATTCCTAAAGAATATTTAGACCACAAACAGATAAAAAACTACAGACCAATTTCACTCCTGAATGTAGACTATAAAATATTTGCAGCAATAATGTCGGAAAGGCTAAAAGTCATACACACTGATCAGAATGGTTTCCTACCCTCTAGACAAATAAGAAATAACACAAGGATAGTATGAAATGTACTAGAATATTATGAGGCCCACCCGGATAAGCAAGCAGCATTGATTTTCCTAGATGCCCAGAAAGCATTTGACAATCTCAGCTGGCAGTTCTTGATCCAACAGGTCGAAAACATGGGATTTGGAACTAAATTTAAGAAAATGATAGGCACAATCTACTCAAATCAAAAAGCTAAGGTAATTATAAATGGGGAGAGCACTGGAAATTTTGAGATAATGAAGGGTGTAAGGCAGGGATATCCAATGTCGCCTCTGCTTTTTATCTTGACTGTGGAAGTGCTTTTGAATCAGATTAGGCAAAAAAAAGGAAATAATTGGACTGAAGAATAAAAAAGAAGAATATAAAGTGCAGGTGTATGTACACTGGGAGCATTTGCACCAAAACAAATTCCTTGTATGTCCAATCACACTTGGCCAATAAAGGTTCTATTCTATTCTATTCTATTCTATTCTATTCTATTCTATTCTATTCTATTCTATTCTATTCTACTCCTATTCCTATTCCTAATTCTCTTCTATTCTTAACTATAGTTGTTTTGTACGTTGTCTAAAGTCATATGTATGTGACAGAGGTGGTGGCTAAAGAATGTGCTAAACAAATAAATAAATGGTTGTCTGGCCATCTTATTTAACTAAACTAGCTCACCTTTGTTATCTGGTGTCTGTGGTACTCTTAGCACTAGTTTCTAAAGTTCCTTATGCCTGAAATGAAGTATGTGAGACTTTTACTGCATTTAAAGTCCAGTAAAGCTTAACCATACGTGAAATGAGTTAACGTCTGGAAAGTATCCTGTCCCATAAATAATTTCATTTCACTTCAATAAATTTTAAATGCAACCATAAATCAAAGGGTAAGTTCAAAGCTTTAGCAATTACTATTTGTAATTAGTTGATAGCCTTTACTTTTTATATACCTAATGGCCCATGAAGGATTCTACTGAAGTATGTATTAATATATCCCTTTTAGAAGGGCACTGAAAGCATTATGGTATGTTTTCTAAATTATTCTGTTAGTTTCCAATTATGTTATAGCTGTAGAAGACCCTTCAGGGTAATCTCAGGCAAACAAACAACATGTGTTAAGAGATCCTTACTGTTAAAATTTTTTAACTCGCAACAGCCATGCTAATTTAACCTATAAATATTAAACTCATGCATATATAATATCCCAATCCATATAATTTAGCTGCACTCAATATTGTTTTCAATTCTGCATGAATAGTAATGCCTATGTCAGCTTTGGAAGCCATATTCCACGCTGCTACATAGCCTGAGAAGTTGGGAGGGGGTGATTCCAATTGAGTAGCTCTAAGTAGACAAAATAAAATTATTTTCTTAGTTCAAGGTTATTAAGTGTGGCATAGCAGAGAAAAAGGATCTTACACTGAGAGAGATTGTGATTGGTCCATGTGATGTGATGATGGGAGAAAAGAGGATGGATTGTAGTTTGGGATATTGTGGAAAATCCAGGAAACTTTAATTTCAAGATTTCACAGATGTGCCAGGTGCTATTCTAATAAAGGTACTTTTGAGATTATGCTTGTCTTGGGAGTTACTGATTGGAATGGAGGTTTGCTGGAACGCTGACAACCTAATGTGAAGGAGTAAAAATACGAAGGAACAAAAATATCAAGAGGGCTAAAGAAACAGTTCAAAGTTCAGGACTATACTAACAGAACATATTACCCTCCCAGAGCCTCCTCATGGACCCTGCACTTTCCTGCATCCAAAATGTGCTATGTGGAGACTCCTGGGAGGGGTGGGGCCAGCCGGTCGGTTCAACTACTGGTTCAGGGAACCAGATGTAAATTTAACATCTGGTTCACCTGAACCAGTTCGAACTGGCTGAATCCCACCCCTGTGTGTGCGTGTGTGTGTGTGTGTGTGTGTGTGTGTGTGTGAGAGAGAGAGAGAGAGAGAGAGAGAGAGAGAGAGAGAGAGAGAGAGACTTACGAAGTATGTTATATAAATCAAATAAATAATCAATAAATTATAATTGTAGTTCCAAAACAATTTCTAATTAACATTTTACAGAGGTAATGTTTTATAATTATTATGTTGAGATAATCATTACATTTTATTGTTTTTCTACTCTACATATTGATAAAATATTTGATCAATCATTTTATGTGTAATACATGCATAAAACATGCATAAAAGAGCTATTGAAGGTTCACTGCTCATCTGTAAACTCCTTTTCTGCAAGTAATTTATCTGGGGTTATTTTAGTTGTTTAGAAATTACTTATGACACAAACATACCTTCCCCTTTAAAAAGTACAGTAAAAGTCAATAAATATAAGTATTTCAATAAAAGCAAGTATCAATTATTAAAGTTTTAAGCACAGTTTTAAGACTCTAAAACTTTAGAAAGCTTAAGTGAATAAATAAGTTTAGCATATCTCTGAATTAAAATGAGGAAGTTTTGGTTCAGTTCCAATGACAATTTATTCCATGAAATGGATTCTACCAAGAAAGAAAGAAAGAAAGAAAGAAAGAAAGAAAGAAAGAAAGAAAGAAAGAGAGAGAGAGAGAGAGAGAGAGAGAGAGAGAGAGAGAGAGAGAGAGAGAGAGAGAGAGAGAGAGGAAAGGGAAGGAAAAGAAAAGAAAAGAAAAGAAAAGAAAAGAAAAGAAAAGAAAAGAAAAGAAAAGAAAAGAAAAGAAAGGCAGAACTGTTTGTTTCATTGACACAACAGGAACCTACTGAGGCTGTAGAAGTGCAATAGTTCATTCTGGCACAGGCAGTCCTTAAGTTTGGATGTAAAGTAAGAACAGCAGTGCTGTACTACAGCATTATAGAACATTCCAAATCCCTTGAATTGGATTGTCTTTAAGGACTGAGCTATAAAGAGCAGAATGCAATCTGCATTGAGATTGCCAGATATAAATCATCAAAATCCAGTCTTCCCCTCTATTAGGCAGGGATGTATTTGAAATTTAAAAAAAACACTGTTAAAATAATCTCCTTTTCCTAATGTTTTATGGCTATTTAGCTTTTATGCCGTATCCAGGCTATCGAAATTGTAAATAAGATATTTAAGGAAGAATTTAATTCTATCTCTAATAGACATATTTTTAAATTTTGGAAGTCCAACTTTATTTTCAATTTCACTTTTTTCCATATCTACTTCTTTATAGTCTGGAAATACTCAGAAGCCCTAGGGATCCCATGTTCACAGGAAAGGAGATGTATTCATGTATTGATAACAACTAAGAGAGACAGTTTGCTCTATTGGTTAAGGCAGGTTAGAAACCAGGAGACTGTGAGGTATAATCCCACTTGAGCCATGAAAGATGCTTGGATAATTTTGTGCCAGTCATTCACTCTTACCTTAATCCACCTCACAGTATTTTTATAATAGGTAAATAGGAAGAAGTATTAGGTATGTTCTCTACTTTGAGTTGTTTATAAAAAATAATAAAATACAACAAATTATCATCATCCTCATCATCAATCTTTCCAAAGACCTGGGATAAACATATGTGGATGTACAATATCTGTTGTACCATCAAACATCCACATGGAAGGGTCTGAACAGAACTGGATGGTCTTGACAAAGCCATGCTGGAAACGTCAGGGGAATCTGAGATAGGGCAACTGGATGAACAGCCAGTTGTGCAGACTGGAGAACTATAGCTGCAGCCGGTCAAAGAGGAGGAATTGTTGCTGCTCCCAACTGATCCCAGATTATGCAGAGCTGAGCAGAGGGAGGAACAATGTTGTTGCCATCATCATGCCTTATACCTATTAAAGTCCAAATAACATAATTGTGCCTTGCAACCATTTAAGTCAAGTTGCCTTTGTTGAACTGCAGGAGTCATGTTGCCTTTACCATGGCTTGAATCTATCAAAGCTGCCTTTTCTGGGCTTGGAGTGTTAAGAGTCAAGGTTCCTTTTGTAGGGCCTTGCAATCAGCAGTTGTCATCCTGCTTGATGTTCTTACTTCACCTTTTTGTTCTTGCCTTTGTGCCTTAGTTGTGGAAGAAAGTGTGGTGTGTCTTGCTCCCATTGCTTTTGTTAAATCTGGTTAACAGTTTCAGGAGAATTCACTTGAAACTGACTCTAAGAACTGCACATACAGAATTGGCACCTGGGAAATGACTATTGATTGGTTGTGTGAAATGGGCATTGGTAGAAGTTACCGTGAACACCCTTTCTATCTATGCTACGAGAGCCCAGGATGGGTTGACTCCTTCCTATGATGTCATTTAGCTGAGTCTGTACTAAGATATAAAAGCCAGTCCCCGTGAGAGACCCCAGTTTTGGCAAAGATACTTGACAGACTGAAAGGTGTCTCTGAAAGCCCAAAATAAATACACAAATATGTCTTACCCTCTCTGGACGAATCAAGGAAGGGGCTGGGCTCTCTTGCAGCATAGATAGAAAGGGAGTTCACGGTAACTTCTACCAACGCCCATTCTCCTTCATGCTGCATCGAGAGCCCAGGATGGGACATACCAAAGCTTGCATGTCCACGGGCGGGTCCTCGTCCAGCTCATCACACCAACTGTGGAACCACTTGTTGAAGCACCTGTCTGCCGAAGGCTGCAGTCACCGAAGCAAAGGCATCCAGATGGTAGTGTCTGATGAAAGAAGATGGGGATGTCCATATGGCCGCACAACAAATCTCCTCTAAGGATGCTTGGGATGCCCAGGCAGCAGAAGTGGGCGCGCTTCTGGTAGAGTGCGCCGTCAGATCTCGGGGAACTGGAAGGGCCGCAGCTTTGTAGGCCTGCTCAGTGCAAGACCTGACCCACCTGCTAATAGTAGAGGAGGCCTTGTGCCCCAAGTGAGAAGGGAAAAAGGAAACAAACATGGCTTCCGACTTCCTGAAGGAGGAAGTGCGCTTAATGTATATTCTAAGAGCACTTCTTACATCTAGCGTGTGCCACTGCCGCTCTAAGTCATGGTGCGGGAGAGGACAGAAGTCAGGCAACACAATGTCCTGGGACCTGTGAAACCAGGTGTTAACCTTCGGAATAAATGAGGGGTCCAGACGGAGAACAACCCTATCATCGTGAAAGGAACAAAGGTCCTGTCTGATGGAAAGAGCAGCAAGCTCGGAAACCCTCCTGGCAGAAGTGATAGAAACAAGGAACACTACCTTCAGAGTCAGGAAACGGAGAGACACTGTTCTAAGAGGTTCATAGGGGGGCTTTGTAAGGGCATTAAGGACCATATGAAGGTCCCAGGAAGGATACCTGTGAACCACCGGAGGGTGCAGGTTGGAAGCCCCTTTCAAAAACCTCCCGACTGAAGGGCGATGGGACATGGAAGGAAGTGAACCCCATGAAAGGACTGAGGAGAGGGCCGCAACCTGCCTGCGTAACGTGTTGGGAGCCAAACCTTTCTCCAACCCATGCTGAAGGAAGTTAAGAACTTCTGCCAACTGGGCTGAAGCAGGAGAAAGACCCTCCCTGAGGCACCATCGGGAAAAAGCCTTCCAGGTGGCATCATAGATGCGCCTTGCAGAAGGTTTGCGAGACGTCAGGATAGTGAGGATGACCCTTTCTGGAAGATCAGCCTCCTCTAGCCGCTGCTGCTCAAGTGCCACATGGTCAGCTTGAACCACTGGGGCTCTGGGTGGAGCAGGGCCCCATGGTGAAGGGAGAATAGATGGGCTAGGATCCCCCAAGGAGAAGCCACCGATAGGTTGACCAGGTCCGCAACCCAGGGCCTCCTTGGCCAATAGGGTGCCAGGAGGAGGAGCTCTGCTCGTTCCTCCATCTTCCAAATTACTGCCGGAATGATGGGAAGCGGGGGAAAGGCATACAGGAGACCCTTGGGCCATCTGCACTGAAGAGCATTGGTCCCCTCCGCTCCCTAGCAAGGAAACCTGGTGAAGAATCTGGTGACTTGGGCGTTTTCGGAGTGAGAAGAGATCCACCTCCGGTGTTCCGAATCTGAGGGAAAGGTCCCTGAATAGAGATGGAGGAATGGACCATTCTGCCTGGTTGACTAGGCTCCTGCTGAGCCAGTCGGCTTGGGAGTTGTCGACCCCGGAGATGTGGTCCGCCAAGATCGACAACAGGTGTTTCTCTGCCCATAACCCCAACCGTACAGCCTCTCTCATTAAGGTTTTGGACCTCATCCCCCCTTGCTGGTTGACATGAGCCTTTGTGGCCATGTTTTCTGTAAGAACTAGAACATGAGAGCCGGTCACTGATTGCCTGAAATGCTTGAGAGCCAGAAAAATGGCTCTGAGCTCTAGCCAATTTATGGGAAGGGTCTGCTCTGATCTGGACCAAACGCCCTTAGCTATCTGGCCCTGCATATGGGAACCCCAACCCAGGAGGCTAGCATTGGTGGTTGTCACTAGCATGTCTGGGTCCCTGAACAAGAGTCCCCTCCAGATTGATGGGGAACGTCACCAATTGAGAGATCTCTGGATTTGTGGTGTGAGCAGGACCTTGATGGATGAGTGGCTGGTTCCTGCTCGTTGGTAGAGAAGCAGGAACCATTGGAGGGGTCGGGAGTGGAGCCGAGTCTACAGGACGATGCCAATACAGGAGATCACCTTCCCCAGAAGTTTGGACAACAGTGACAGGGGGACAATCTGATGTTGCTGGATCTGGCTGATGATCTCTGCAAGGCTCTTTCCACGAGCTGGAGACAGGAAAACCTGGCATGACGTGGTATCGATGACTGCTCCCAAGTGTTGCAATTTGGTTGTGGGAGAGAGCTGGCTCTTTTTGGTGTTGATGGAAAATCCGTGGCTCTGGAGATATGACAGGGTAATTTGCAGATCCCGATGGGCCGCATGGATGGAAGAGAACAGAATCAAAATGTCATCCAATAGCATTGGATCCTCACTGGAACAGAAAGCAGAGATACCATCAATGCTGCCAGAACCTTTGTGAAGACGCTTGAGTTGATGAGAGGCCGAAGGGAAGTGCTCGATACTGGTAATGGGTATTCTGATAACAGAAACGGAGAAACTGGCGATGATGAGGCCAAATTGGGATGTGAAGGTAAGCCTCAGTGAGATCAATGGAAGAGAGGAGGTCGCCCTCCCGAACGCTCTCTAAAATAGAATGCAGAGTCTGCATTTTAAATTGCCTGTATTTTACAAATTGGTTGAGAAATTTTAGATCAAGGATGGCTCGCCACCCCCCTGAGGCTTTGGGAATGATGAAAAGGCAAGAGTAAAGCTCACGTCCCCGTTGAGAGGGGGGAACAGGTTAAACAGCCTTGATTTCAAGAAGGTGCTGAATGGCCTGATTCATGAGGGCTTGCCTTGAAATGTCCCGAGTGACAGGACAGATCAAAAAAAAATTCGGGGGTGGTGTTAGATAGTCCGATTGTCCTTAGGGTGTCCTTTCAGATCTTAGAATAAAGAAAAAGTTCTCACCAAACCGGCACACTCTCTCTTTCTGTTCTCTTCCGTTTCGGAGCTGTCCCAACTTCAGCAGCTTTAATGGCTGCCTCTTTGCCGCTGGCAAGAAGAGCTTCTCCTGGATCTACCAGGGACTGTCACTAATAGGGAGAATTTCAACAATCAAGATGAATATATTACCCAGAATTTTATATTTGTTTCAAACAATTCCAATTAGGCTAGGGAAAGATTACTTTGAAGATTTAAATAAAATTGTGTTGAAATATATATGGCAAGGTAAGAAAGCGAGAATAAAGTTAAAACTTTTGCAAGATGCTAGAATTAGAGGAGGATTTGGTTTGCCTAATTGGGAGTTGTACTATCAAGCTACAAATCTGATGTGGGTTAAGGAATGGATAACACTAAAAAATACTAGATTGTTGACATTAGAAGGACATGATTTGTTGTTGGGGTGGCATGCTTTTTTATGGTATAAAGGAACTAAAACACAGGGGTATTTTAGAAGACATTATATACGGGAGTCTCTGTGGTTAAACTGGGAGGAGATTAAAAGACAATGTTATTTGAAAATTCCAGTCTGGCTATCGACTATTGAAGCATTTTCTTATCCTATAATATACAAAAAGGAACAAACAGTTAGATATGGTGAAATATTGAATGAAAAGGGTGGACTCAAATCTATACAAAAGCTAGAGAAACAAGGTATAAAGATGAATTGGTTTTCATATGCACAAATACATTCAAGGTATGATAAAGATTCTAAAATGGAAGGTTTCTATGATAAATTGACTGATTTAGATAAGATTTTGACAGGTACTGATGAAAAGGTGATTAAAAAACTGTATGGAGATTTATTAGAAATTAAATTAGAAGAAGAACAAGTTAAAGAAACTATGATTGCTTGGGGGAAGAATTTTGGATATGGGATCGATTTAGAGAAATGGCAAAAACTGTGGTCTCAAAATTATAAAATGACAATATCAACAGCATATAAAGAAAATTTGTATAACATGTTTTACAGGTGGCATTTCCCCCCGACAAGAATAGCAAGAATGTTCAAGAATAAATCCGAAAAATGTTGGAAATGTCATCAGACACTTGGCTCATATTACCATATGTGGTGGACTTGTGCGGATGCTAAAAAATACTGGACTAAAATCCACACGTGGTTGGAAAAAATGACAAAAAAAACATATAGACTTGAAACCAGAGATATTTTTATTGGGAATTTTACCTGAAATATATAGTAAAGACTTGAAATACCTGATTGTAAATGTATTAACAGCGGCTAGGATTGTATTTGCTAAAAACTGGAAAAATGAGAAAATACCATCACAGGAGGAAATCATTAAGAAAATATTGGAATGTGCTGAAATGAGCAGATTGACATTTGAAATTAGAGAACAAGAGGATAAACAATTTTATAAAATTTGGGATCTTTTCTATCAATGGTTAGACAATAAAATACAGTAATGAAATATGAAGACATTAGAAAATAATAAATATATGAAGATGTACTTCTTTCTTATTATATCTACAAAATGATTTTAGGATAGATTTGGGGTGATAATATGAACTGTTATAAAATAAACTAAGTAAATTATGATTATCTTGTAAAACATGAATGAACAAAAGTATAGTCAAATGATTGATTAATAATGATACTAAGGTATTTAATTTTTGATTGAAAATATGAGATTATATGCAATGTAATTGTAATTGAAGACTACGAAATGGAAGCACAAAACAATTTGTAAACCAACCAGCACACTGTATGTACACATATGGAAGATAGCTTGATGTTTTTATGTTTTGTTTGTTTATATTTGTTTTTAAAAACCAATAATTTTTTTTTTTTTTTTTTTTAAAGAAAGTCCAATTGTAACCCTGACCTAATAGTGCTGAGCAACCAGGCGTCCGTCGTTGACTCCTCCCATTTGGAGGCAAAGAAGGCTAGGTGACCTCCGATGGATGGGAAGAACGAGGGATTACTTAGAGCGATGGAAAGAACGACCCCCTCCCCCCCAAAAGGGCTGTTTATCAGTAGAAGGTTGTTGCCTGCCAGATGCTTCCACCCGTTGGTCTTGGCGTTGGGAGTACGGCCTTTGAGAGCGGAGGAAGCAAGATGAGGTCTCCGCTCGGAAGGCAGGAGGGCGATAAGGAGCAGGACGATAGTGGGCTTTCTTCCCAGAGGAAGAGAGAATTTTACGTTTATTTCTGGTTTCGATGAGATAAGGTTCCAGAGCATCGCCAAAAAGTTTATCACCTGCTAATGGAACTGAAGCCAGCTTCCATTTTCGGCATGACTCTGCCTGCCAATTTCAGATCCACAAAAGTCTTCTTGCTGCTACAGAGGATGCCATGGCCTTGGATGCAAATTTGACAGAATTGAGAGTGGCCTCCGCAGTGAATTCCGCCGCTGCGATAATCTTATTAAGGTCTTGGTGAGACCGAAGTTCAGAAGCAGGCAATCTACTCTGGAATTGGCGCAGCCACCGTATGGATGCCCTTGTGAGAAAGGATGCTGCTGTTGAAGCCCGAACAGCCCAAGCAGCGGCCTGGTGATTGTGCTTGAGGGTCTGTTCGGAATGTTTATCATCCACTTTCAGGATATCTTCTGGCTCCGTGGGAGTGGCAGAAGATGAGAACAAGGCCAGAACCAGAATGTCAACAGAAGGCACTGCCAGGGCATTGTCCAGAGCTGCGCTGACATTGTAGAAATGCTTATCCAGAGAAGATGGGCGAGGACCTGCTGAAGGAGAAATGCACTGTTCCTTGACCATGTCCAGGAACAAAATGGGAGAAGGCAAAACCTCTGCATGCACTACAGGCTTGGAGAAGAGCGATTCCCCTTGGCTAGAGGGATTTCGTTGTGGCTCGGGAGCCACTTCCTCTGGCGACATCTTGGCAGTGACCAAGGCCTTGCTGAGTAATGGCCTGAAGAGAGTAGGTTTGAAGACCAATGCAGAGGATGTCTGCTCTGGGTGAGAGTCCTCTTCCTCTGAAAGATTTTGGTCATAAATCTCGCCCTTTTCACACTCTGAACGAGAGGAGTAATCGTGTTCAGATGGTGAAGGTCTTCCTTCCACATCAACCTCCTCCCATTCTGGTAGAGAAGAATAGACCCTGAGGTCCTGGGGCCTGTGTAAATCAGGGTGATGAGGCAAGGAACCTATAGATTGAGAAGGGAGAAGGGCTTTAACCCTTTCCAGAGGTTGAAGAATTTGCTTGAAGCCTTCAGCCAATCCCTTCCTAATGGCCAATGAGACAACATCTTGGATATCCCCTGGTCTATACTCAAAGGTAGAGGCAGAAGGCAGAAGGCCCGCTGCTGTGGGAGTGAAGGTGGCTTCAGGCCTAGATTGAGGAGAGGTTCGAGACCTGGAGGGAGGGGGAGGAGCATAGGGCCCAGAAACCTGTTGGAAAGAAGGCCCAGATCTGCTTAGATCATGAGGATCTGATTGTACTGCAAGAGCCTCAGGAGACCAGGATGGAGGGTGGAAAGGCTCATAGATAACTTCTCCTCCCCTGGGAGGGCTTGGTGGGGGCCCATGAGTATCACCAGAAACATGCTGTAGTTGCACTCCCTTCTGTCGAATAGTTCTGTTGAACTGCCTCTCTAGGGCTGCATGTCTGCGCTTCCCTGCCCTCAACTCAGCCTGAGTTGCCTTCTTAGGGGCTAGAGCCTTAGCTTTGATTTTAGCAGCCACCTCCCTCTGGACTGATTGGGTGCGTTGCCTACGTCTTTTTCTCTTATTGGGCTTAAGAGACTGTTCCACTGGGGGGGGAGCTCTGCCTGAGACTTATATTGCTCCATTTGTAGAATAAAGGCTCTTGCGTTGGAAAGAAGCTGTTTAGAAATTTTTCTATTAAGCCCCTTTGGGTATAAATAGCCCCCGGGCTTACAAAATGGCCGCTCACCTCGTGGTGGAAGGCTTCAATCCAAAAAGACCGCTGACTAGAGGAAACAGGCTTCAAGATTGAAGAATCGTTCCTTAGGCTATACAGAGCCCTGAGCAAAGTCAGCAAGGGAAAAACTCAGCAACCAGCCACACGATCAGCTGGCTTGTGCTCTTATCAGTTTGCCGATCGTTTTTACGATCGCTCAAAACCATAGGCGTGGGGGAGGTCTACAGACGCTGCCCAGGTTGCCTGCACAGAGCTCTGGTAATGCTGCTCCCAACGTTGCAGGAGAGAGAGCCCTGCTCTCCTGGAAGAGCAGCTGCCCAGATCCCTGGGAGCTGCTTCAAGTGAGGAAGAAGTACTGAAGATCGCTGGTGAGTGCTATCTAACAGAACATTTCAGAGACACAGCTACTGACTGAAAGGAGCTGAGTCAAAAGCTGGGGTCTCTCCCGGGGGCTGGCTGTTATATCTTAGTACAGACTCACTTAAATGACATCATAGGAAGGAGTCAACCCATCCTGGGCTCTCGGTGCAGCATGGTGGAGAATAAATATGCTTACCCCTGCATGTGCCAGGTGTGTATGTGTGGACTAGATCTTTCATATTTATATGGAAAATATGGAAATAACCTATTTAAATAAATGTACACATATTGTTTAATTAAATATATTTTATTAGAATATATATTTTATAAAGCTTTTCTTTTGCTCTTGAATTTATCTTTGTAAAATAAATTTATAAAGATAAACATTTTTTATTCTTATGAATCTATTTTAGATTTGCCCCTCTTTTCAGGTTTGTCTTTTATTTTTTCAAAAAAATATGGTTGCTATAGTCTTTTGCAGTATAAATTTCAGCTTTTTTAAAAGTAGTCATTGTGCTTCATCTGTAATTGAAAAATCATGAATAAATGACATGACTTTGTGCAAAACAATTATAGAAAATAGAGTATGTCAGGTATATCCTGTGGAAACCCTCACTACCACCCAAGAAAAGCAGTACCCAAATTAACCAACAGGGTAAATGTCAGAATTAAATAAATTTCAAAAATGATAAAAAAATAATATTAGTTTAGAACTGTTTTTTCCTACTTGTTCTTTCACTAATTCAGCTAGTGAAGCAATTTTAATCTATAAATTGCATGGAAAGCTTAGATTCAGAATAGCTAGAAACCATATTTAGTAAAACTTAAAGGATAAATAGCCTAAATAAAGTGAAAGGAGAAAAATTTGGATTTTAAAAAATTGATTTTGACATTATGCATACTGCTTGGGCATCAAGAGTAACGCATGAAATTTACAGAAATCAAGAAAAATTTATTTAAAAACTAACAGAAAACGCTACATCATTAACCTGAGTTTGAAATGCCATTTCCTCATATACACATTTTACAAATGAGGAGGAACAAGTCTCACATTCCTCTAGAAAGCAGGAAACTGAATTTAAGTTCCGCCTTAGGCATCAAAACCAGCTGAGTGACCTTGGGCCAGTTACTCTCTCTTAGCCCAACTCACAGAAGTGTTGTGGCGGGGGGGGGGAGGAGAAGAAGGTGTATTGGATATATTTGCCACTTTGAATTATTTATTATAAAAATAATTAAGGCAAGATATAAATAAAAAATAAAATAAGGTAATAAAATAAATAAAATAAAATCAGTTGAAGAACATGCCTCCAGAAATCGTAGGTGCTCCGATACTGGAGGTTTTTAAGAAGAGATTGAGCAACAATATGTCTGAAATGACATAAGTTTTCCTAATTGAGCAGGGGGATGGGACTAGAAGACTACCAAGGTCCCTTCCAATTCTGTTATTCTGTTAAAAATAAAATAAATAAAAATATTGTGATAGTTCTCTTGTCCACATAACACATTGTTTTTCAATTGCTATCTGAAAAATACTCTTCAATATCTTCATTAACGACTTAGATGAGGGAATAGAAGGGGAAGTTACCAAATTTGCAGATGATACTAAGCTGGCAGGAATAGCTAACACCCAAGAAGATAGGCTCAAGATCCAGATGGATCTTGACAGACTAGAACACTGGGCCATATCTAACAAAATGAAATTCAATGTAGAGAAAAGTAAAGTCCTACACTTAGGCAAGAAAAACCAAAAGTACACATATAGACTGGGTGAAACCAGGCTCAATAGCAGTAACTGTGAGAGGGATCTTGGAGTCTTAGTAGACAACCAGCTAAATATGAGCCAGCAGTGTGCAGCAGCCGCCAAAAAAGCTAATGCAATCCTAAGTTGTATTAACAGAGGGATACAGTCAAGATCAAGGGAAGTACTAATACCACTCTGTAAAACCTTAGTAAGACCACACCTAGAGTACTGCATCCAGTTTTGGTCACCACATCATAAGAAAGATGTTGAGACTCTAGAAAAAGTACAGAGAAGAGCAACCAGGATGATTAGGGGACTGGAGGCTAAAACATATACCGTATATACTCGAGTATAAGTCGACCCGAATATAAGCCGAGGCACCTAATTTTACACAAAAAATTGGGAAAACTTATTGACTCGAGTATAAGCCGAGGGTGGGAAATGCAGCAGCTACTGGTAAATTTCAAAAATAAAAATAATTAATTTGGGAAACGATCTCACTATCATGAAAGGTTTAATTGATTCACTAACCCAAAAGAAGAAGGAGTCGCTACCGCCGGTGCGGCCCCAGTCCTGCATCGCCTCGGGAAGGGAAAGGCAAAGCGCTTTTTGCCTTTCCCTTCCCGGCTGGGGCTGTTGGGAGTTGCTGCCGCCGGTGCGGCCCCAGTCCCGCGTCGCCTCGGGAAGGGAAAGGCAAAGCACTTTTGCCTTTCCCTTCCTGGCTGGGGCTGTTGGGAGTTGCTGCCGCCGGTGCGGCCCCAGTCCCGCGTCTCCTCGGGAAGGGAAAGGCAAAGCGCTTTTTGCCTTTCCCTTCCCGGCTGGGGCTGTTGGGAGTTGCTGCCGCCAGTGCGGCCCCAGTCCTGCGTCGCCTCGGGAAGGGAAAGGCAAAGCGCTTTTGCCTTTTCCCTTCGGCTGGGGCTGTTGGGAGTTGCTGCCGCCGGTGCGGCCCCAGGCCCGCGTCGCCTCGGGAAGGGAAAGGCCACGGCTTGGAAGGCCGCTGCTGGAGCAAAGCTGTGCGCAGCCGCTGCGCTTATCATCGGATCGGGCGCGCCGGACGGTTCCGACCGAGCCCTGAGCGTCGTCTTTGGCGCCCGCCCAGGGCCGCGGAGCTCCTGTACCGGGAGAAGGGGAAGACCCCCGGGCGGGGCAGGAGAGGAGCTTCTCCCGCCCGCCCCTCTTTCCGCGCCCACCGGTGTCCCGCAGGACAACCCCGCCCGCAGTCGCCGCCGCTTGAAAGAGACGGGAGGAGAAGGTCCCGCGTTCGCCTGTCTGCCCGCGGATGTCAGCGGAGCTTTGCCGCTGCTTTCGTCCGGGTCTCTGGGCAAACACGTCCACCCGAGCGGGCTTGTCGCCTCCGGCACGCAACGAGCGCTGCCCTCGGATTCCCTGTCCGGTTGCCCCCTTTTGAGGGCGATGGCAGTAAACTGTTCCCGTAGCAGCGGCTGCTCCTCTTTCCGGCTGGGCTGGTGAGCGAGGCTTCGCAGAGTTAAGACTGTATGGACTGTATGGATTCAATCTGGATTGGGATTAAAATGATTCTAGATTTACTAAACCCCAGTTACTTCTTCCTGGCCTGTCCCCTTGTTGGAGCCAACAGTGGTTTATGGTTCACTAAACCTTGGGGTACTTAGTGGGGTGTTCTGCTGAACTGTGACTGAAGCAGGCCAGTTACTTCTGCCCGGAGCACCAAGGAAAGTATCAGGATGCGGCCCAGGACCTGCATTTCAGGGGCTCCCCTGGCCCCTGATTAAAAAGCCAGATCTGAGCTGTGTTCAGACCAGCCTTTGCACCCTCGCCTCTCTTTGGTGGGAACTACTGGGTTCTCCGAAGAGGGGTGGGGGCTGTTTTTGGCTCTGAATGTTATCACAACTTCACGTGGGTTCTGTCCTCCTTCAGGGCGGTCTGAATCAACCCGCCAGGCCAGAGTTGTAATTTGTTGCCTGGCTTCCCTGCAATCACAACTACCCCACTACTCCAGGGTCAGATGGAGCAGAGACCTCATCAGGCTGGCCTCTCTCCCCCTCCCTTCTCAAGAGCCTGGAAGCTCTTCATGTCCTTCATGTGCAGCCTGGAAGAATGAATGACTTCCAAAGCTCTGGGCTCCATCAGGCCCCTGTCAGGCGCAAGTCCCAAATGGGGGTCAGGGTGTCCCTTCTCGGGAGGGGCGTGAGATTGCACAAAAAGCAGGAAAGAATCCCAGAACAGCTCCTGCGTAGTCACGTGTTCCCTTTTCCCCACCCTGGTGCTCCTCTCAGGTTTGCTAAAAACAAAACCACCCGGGTGACCCTCCTGCCTTCTGGAGGGCACAGGCTCCGGCAGAGTCCAGAGGGGCGGCGGCGACCGTCCAGCTGGCAGGTGGGACTGCGAGCATTTGGGGGACTTGGCTGCCTCAGGACCCGCATCCCCTGCTCTCCTCGAGGAAGAGCGTCTTTCGCTCTGTGGCGGAGGAACCAGCCGGCAAGGCAACCAGGGCGCCTCAGGCATATCAGCGAGAGGGACGAATTCACGGCCGGAAGGCCGGACCGAGCCCTCCCCCAGCCCCTCCGGGCAGAGGGGCCGGCACTGGCGGCAGCAACTCCCAACAGCCCCAGCCGGGAAGGGAAAGGCAAAAGCGCTTTTTTCCTTCCCGAGGTGACGCGGGACTGGGGCCGCACCGACAGCAGCAACTCCCAACAGCCCCAGCCAGACACCTGAGTGGAGCCGGGCGGAACTGCCTGTTGCCGCCGTGGGCGCCGTTGCGGCGCCCGGCTGCCCAAGTAAAGAGCGGCCGCGCGCGGACCATCGGAGAAGCGGAGCAAAGCCGGACACCAGCAGCCGCCTCCCTCAGCGCAGAAAGCCTCCCCAACCAGCCGGCCAGTCTCCTCCTGCTCAGTCACACAGAACAAACAGGCAGAGAAGGAGGAGAGCAGCTGGCCAGCCGGGGGAGGCCTCCCGAGCTGCGAAAGAGGCAGCCAATGATCTCCGGCGCCGTCCTGCTCCACGCGCTGGCTGCTCGGACTTGCCGGGCCCGGCACATAGAACAGGGCAGTGCCGGATGTTGGAGAAGCCGGCGGAGCAGGCGACCTCGGCTCACGTTGTTTTCTGAGCCCATTTTTTTTCAGAGGGAATCTGACTCAAGTATAAGCCGAGGGGATTTTTTTCAGCACAAAAATGGGCTGAAAAACTTGGCTTATACTCGAGTATATACGGTAACAAACGGTTGCAGAAACTGGGCTTGGCTAGTCTAGGAAAGAGAAGGACCAGGGGAGACATGATAGCAGTCTTCCAATATTTGAGGGGCTGCCACAGGGAGGAAGGGGTCAAGCTATTTTCTAAAGTTCCTGTAGGCCAGACAAGGAATAATGGATGGAAACTGAACAAGGAGAGATTTAACCTGGAAACAAGGAGAAACTTTCTGACAGTGAGAACAATCAACCAATGGAACAGCTTGCCCTCGGAAGTTGTGGGAGCGCCATCAGTTGAGACCTTCAAGAAGAGATTGGACTGCCATTTGTCAGAAATAGTGTAGGGTCTCCCGCTTGGGCACGGGTTGGACTAGATGACCTACAAGGTCCCTTCCAACTCTGATTATCTGTATCTGTAAAATAACTTGAATCTGGAAATCTGCTTATTTTATTTTACTCTTTTGGGAGATCAACAGACTAGGTAAGTGACTGAGCTGTGAAAGAGGGTGGGAAGGAAGTGTGGGACCTAATGAGACAGCAGAGCAAACCCAAGGTTTGCAGAAACCCAGCAGAGCCAAAGCAGGCCCTCTGTGAGCTGTGGAGGTGCTACAGCATGGGCCTGTTTGCTTAATGACTGCAATGGAGAAAGAAGGGATTGGTATTGTTAAATGAGGTGATATGGGGGTGTCTTACTTAATAATTACCATAACTTCCGCTTCCGCAAGTTGTTACTCTTGTTCTCTAGTCCTAACTGAATTTGGACAAGGGGAAAAATGTTTTATGTAAACGAGAAAGAACTATTGACAATAAATCAAAAGATCTTAATCAACCATTCCTGTTCAGCTTCTTTTTCCACTAAAATAAAAATAATTATGAGGATAAGCAAAACATAATGCTCAGATCTTTTGGACATATGACAGTTTTTTCCAGAAATAAAGATATTGTTTCACAGAATTAATTATCCACATCAAAATATTTCAGCATGTGTTTTTACAAATTAAATATAATGAAAAAGATACAATAATTTATCTTGTGCCTTTCTACAAATACATACTCAGGGACTACAATTTGAAATGAGACTAACCTCTAAAAAAACTTTTGGTGACTTGTGATTATAGAATTATTTTAATATATTTTTGGATCCCGAATAATTTTCTCACAAATCAATTCCATTCATAGAATATATTTGCTCTCTTACAGAAGAGAGACAGGAGATGTTTTTTTCTGATTCAGTGTTCATCTATTGTAAGAACATGCAACTTTCTTATAGCTGGGTATATAATTTGATAAAAGAAATGAACTGGCTCCTAAAAAGAGTGTTGGGTGAGGGGTATTCCTCGTCATCTCATAATTTTACTAGGTAAATAGGGATATCTTCTTCTGGAAGAAGTTGTAAATGAAATTGCAAGTTTCAGACACCAATCATGCTTCTTAAAACATTGCCTAAATTAAAATTTATTTTAGAGATTTTGCAAGTGTTGTTAAAAAATAAAATTGATATTTGAAGTTCCTGAACCTTAAGTCATGCATTTTGTCCATTGGATGAGACAAGAATTCCATCCATTTCAATATCTGAAAGCAGCAAAAGGGAGGCTAGATAACATTATGTGAACTTTGAAATATATTGTGATCTTATAGTATACAGCCTTCCCTTATGCCGTTCTGAGAATTCTGCAACTTGGAGCAGATTTTTATTATTCTGTCTTTATGTAACGTATCCAGAGTTATTTTGAATAGTATTCTTTAAATCAGTGGTCGCCAACCAGTGGGCCTGGGACCACTGGTGGTCTGCAAGAAAATTTTGGTGGTCCACAAGAAATGTTATCTCCAAAACAATTAATCCAGGCTGCGCGGGATCACAAGGCTACACCGCCCACATGGCCCGCGGGAACACAAGGCTTGCGTCGCTTGCATTGCAAACAACATGAGGTAGTGAGGGGAGGGGGAAAGGGTGGGGGGGAACTTGCCTCACTCACCCCACACGCCTCGCCTGGCCACCAAACTGCTTCTTTCTGCTTCTTTCTTCTGCTTTGGCTGAACACAACGAAAGCAACAAAAGTCTTTCTCTCTCTCCCCCAAACTGCCAGAAATGAGTCTTTGGGACCCTGCAGGGCATCCTGCTCCAAGAAACTGCGCCAGCGTGACAAGTCTCACAAAGACTCATGTCTGGCAGAGTTTGGGGGAGAGAAAGAAAGACTACTTCTGCTTCTGCTGCTTTCCTTGCATGAAGCCAAAAGTCTCTCTCTCTCTCTCTCTCTCTCTCTCTCTCTCTCTCTCTCTCCCCCTGAGAAAGGAGCTGGAAATGGTATCCTGCAATCCCAAATAAAGAATGATCGATCGATAGGAAAACGGGGTGGGGAATTTTCCTGCAGACTTTTTTGGGGATTTTCTCAGAGTCTCTGGTCCGCAGGATTTAAAATTATGAATTTGGAGTCTCTGAGATCCAAAAGTTTGGCAATCCCTGCTTTAAATCAATATAAACAATGATAATAGTAATAACTGTTACACCAACAATTCTCAAGGGGAAATTAGGGAATAATTGCCTTTTATCCCACTTGTATCTACAACCATCAAAGCACAATAATGAGTGGAAATCTGCCCAAAGGTCTGTATAGCCAAATCATTATTGGCAATATTTAATGAAAAACACTATGGAATAAAACATTGATACCAAAACATTCCTTTCTCAGTTAGGTTTTCCATATTGCATATGATAAAAATAAGAACATTCATTCAGGTCTATCATTCAAACTTAGACTAGGAATAAACTCATCAATGAAATTGGTATATAAATATCATGTTTGATATTTTCTCATAATTTGAAGCACAATGAAACATTGTTTATTTCATTTCTATAGTTGCCTAGCCATCTCAGCAAATAACTCTGAGGAGCATACATCAATGAACACTTTTCCCCCCAAGGGAGGTTTCATAATAGCCAACTTCTGAATTTTAAATCTAGAATCATACTGAATAAGTCTGCCATCTGCTAGAATTTGTTATCAATTACAAAACTGAATAGTGTTCACAAAAGATTAATTAAATCAAAAGTTAGTTGCTACTAGTTGTGAAACAATAACAATATCTAGAACAGGGTTGTCAAACTCCCAGCCCATGGATCGGATGCATCACGTGCTGGCCCCACCCATGCCCGGTTTAGCGAAGAGGAAAAATCCCAATACGTCACGTGATGCAGCCGTGATGGTGTGAGTTTGGCACCCCTGGATCTAGAATAAAGCAAGAAATTTTATCTATAAATCTCCCAAGTTGCCATAGTTGATTTCAAAAGGTTCTTTTATAAATCATTTTTCCTTTGATCAATCAGTTTTGGTTTGAATGCTGGATAGCACTAATCAGTTTCAATAATATTGTTATTGTACAAAATGAAATAGTTGCTTGAATCATAGAAATGCCACTTATTGTTTTCATTTTGAATATTAAATATGAGTATGTTGATATTGATGTTGGTCCTACCTGTCAATGAATACTTCAGCTTCAACCATAACAATATAAGAGCAAACAATAGATACAAACTCAAGGTTAATCGCACCAAACTTGATTGCAGGAAATACGACTTCAGCAACAGAGTGGTCAATGTCTGGAATACTCTACCTGACTCTGTGGTTTCTTTCCCAAACCGCAAAAACTTTAACCTAAGACTGTCTACTATTGACCTCACCCCTTTCCTAAGAGGTCTGTAGAGGGCGTGCATAAGCGCACCAACGTGCCTACTGTCTCTGTCCTATTGTTTCTTTTATTTTTTTAATTTTTCTTATATGTATCCATGTATTCATAACTATGCTTTTACTTATACCTATTATCTTGTAAGCAATTGACAAAAATAAATAAATAAAAATAAATAAATCTTACATACACATATAGATAATATAATCTGCATTCGAACACTTTGCCTTTATATATAAAAAATCTATGGTTCAATTCATATTGAAATTTTGAGATGCCAGGTTCTGTTAACTTTTGTCTCGCTATTGATAAATCTTTTCTCCCCATTTCTGAGTAACACAGAATGTTAGCTATTTACAAGTGAGCTAATAGCAACTTACAGTTAGCACTCCAACCGCATTGATGTTGTGGGCTGTTAATAATTGCAAGAGTAATTCTCTCAAAAATATTCAACATATTATCATGACAAATGTTATATGGTAAGGAGTGGAAACCATCATATTTATTTCTAAATTTTATTTTATTTTCTAAAATTCTTCTATTTTACTTATTTCTACAATTTATACTGCCCCCATTTAATACTAATTAACATACCTAGGATGGGTTACAGCAAATGCTATTGTTATGTAACATCAGGGGTGGGCTTCAAAAAAAATTAGCAACCAGTTATCTGCCCAGTTGCTGGGTGGGCATGGTCATGGTCAGCATGGCCTAGTTGGCCTCCTGCACCACCCTGGCCTGGGAGAGAAAACGGACCAAAGGAGGGCTCCAGAGGCCCTCTGGAGGCTAGAAATGGGCCCACTTCTGGCCTTCCAGAGCCTCTGGGAGGCCCATTTTTCACCCTCCCCGAGCCTCCACACACTTATCTGGGATCCAAAATGGGCCGCATGGGGACTCCCAGGAGGGGAGGGGTGGAGTGGGCAGGGCCAGCCAGGGGTGGGATTTGCCAGTACACTGAACTGGCCATAAAATTAACAACTAGTTTGCCCACCCTGCATAGCAGCCCACCTCTGCGTAACATCAAAAAATATAATACCTTTTTGGAAAGTTTTTGGTCTACACCACAAATTGCTCACCAGAAACCCTTTTGATACCAAATGATCCAGGTCTCTGGTATTATACTATAACTGTTATAAATACAAGATTTACTTTCACCTCTAACTAGAAAAGAGAGTTGAGCAAATGTCAGCAGTGCCAAAGTTTGGCTGCCCTCTCAACAGTCAGTTGAATTACACCTATATGTGTTTGAAGCATAATACTTTGAGTGTTTATTAATAATACCTTTATTTCCTAATTGCATGTGGGTGGATAATTACTTCAGTCTTTTTAGAAATCATCCCAAGTGCAATTACAGATGACTGAAAATGTCTTTGCTATAACAAAGGGAATTAATTCAGACTGAATTAATTCAGTCAAGAAATAAAGAGTCTATTATATTTGCTATAAACCACAGCAAACTATTTCATGTAATAGTTGTCTCGGGCCAGGCATACTGCAGACACAAGATGCTATGTTGTTGCTGTGTAGTTGTATACTCTGTAATGGAAATGAATATAAAGGATAGGAATTTGTATTTGTAAACGTATTTTGAGTTAAGTGTTTAACTAGTTTCATTTTTCTTACTTCTTAAGCACTCAGAATCTATAGTTCCTAAAGAGAGCTCGATGGCTCAATTATCAGGAGTTATTTAGGAGAACAGAATAGAGTGCTCAAACACAGGTCAAATTTAAAAAAACAACTTATCCAAAAACAACTTGAAAAGCAAGAGAGTATGAACCAGGAAAAAAAGGTTAAGCCTCTCTCAAGCAGAGTTCAGTATCGTTTGCTTTCTTAGCAACACCTTAGCAATAAAAATGCCTTCTTCATTTGTTAATCACAAAAGTAAAATAAATATTTATGCACTTTTCTCTTGAATGCTTAATTTTTTCTACATCCAATCAAATTTTTCTCAGTAAGATTATAATCTAATACTAATTTGTTTAAATTGGGAAAAATAAGTTTGGCAGGATAGTCTTTAAAAACTGAATAATGAGTATTTAAAGGTTTGCTTATGGAGAATGAGGTGAAATATGAAATGAATAGATTGTTCTACTTTAAGAAGTGGTGTTCGTTATTAAAGTTGTTTATATTTGTAGGGATAAGCTACTACTTTCTTTTTCTCTTATTTCTTTTTCTTTCACACTTATTTTTTATACTTTGTGTTAGTTTTATCTGTATAATGTAATATTTAATAAAATTATTTAAAAAGAATAATATTTGGAACAAATATTTAGTGAATTGTGCTATAAAAAAGGGGAGAACATCCAGTAAATGAAGTATTGAAGTACATTATATATGTAGCTGCTACTTCCTAAAATGCATTTAGTAAAGTAATGGGATTTTGGTGTCAAAACGCTCAATATGTGGCTAAGGCACCAGTCTGTATAAACCAGGAAACTGTGAATTCTAATCCCTCCTTAGGCTGAAAGTCAGCTGAGTGACTTTCTGTCAGTTATAGTCTCTCTCTGCCCAACACATATAACAATATTATTGTTGGGGAAGTATCAGGTGGAAGGAATACTCACTGAAATCAGCAGAACTTGGCAGTCCAGTAAATATTTATTGGACTCTTGAGCCAAAATTAATTCTATACAACATTTTTCTCCACTATCCATTGCTCAAAATACCAATAAAATATTGCATCCCCTTATGGGTACCGTATTTGGGGAATGACATTAACAATCAACTTCAAATTCAACAACAAAAATAAGAATCCTCTTCTAAAGAAATATATTAATTAGTTTAGCATAGATACACCAATAGAATGGCTAAAATGATATTGAATTCAGGGGTGGGATTCTACCAGTTAGCACCTATTCGCTAGAACCGGCTGTTAACATTGTAAGCTGTTCGGAGAACCGGTTATTAGAAGAAATTACTGGCCTAATCCTTTAAGGAAGGCAGGAAGGAAACATTCTGGTGTCCCTTACAGAAATTGCTTCTCCGTTAACCCTTATTACATTCTTGGCAGGACTAGACTTCCTGTCTCAGGAACTTCTCTGGAGTTTTTTTCCCCTCCTTTGCTGGTACTTTGCTTGTGTGGAGTGACCATTCAAAGTTACAATGGCACAGAAAAAAGTGACTTATGACCATTTTTTACACTTACGACTGTTGCAACATCCCCACAGTCATGAGAGGCCAGGCAAGGAGATGCCTCGATGTGAGTAATATTGAGTTGGCCACATCCAGCCAATAACATGTCCACCAAGCCACACCCACCACCTAAGCCATGCCCACAGAACCAGTTGTTAAAAAATTTGAATCCCACCCCTGATCGAATTATGAGTAGGGACATACGGGGAACTCATAATTAATATTAGCCATTTAGTTTAGATTTAAAAAATATGCACTGATAAAACGACTTGGCATGATAGTATATATAATTAAATGTGTTAAAATTTCAAACAGAACATTTGAAAAGTTGTGGTGTATAGTGATGAACATCAGTGGTGGGATTCAAAAAATTTTACTACAGGTTCTGTGGGCGTGGCTTGGTGGGTGTGGCAGGGGAAGGATTCTGTGAAATCTCCAGTCAGAGGTGGTATTTGCCGGTTCCCCGAACTACTCAAAATTTCTGCTACTGGTTCTCCAGAACTGGTCAGAACCTGCTGAATACCACCTCTGATGAACATTTTCCTCCTTGAAATGTATGTTATTTAACTTCTAATGTACAATTTAATTTTCCTGGTTGTTTTCCTTCAGTGGGAAGCACCAAGGATATTCAAAACTGTAATAAGGCTATCTAGCAATGATGTCATTTTGATTTTGCTTCCATGATTCTGAGTAGAAGATATCCAGTAAGTTCATGTAACATTTGAGAACAATTATATTTATTCTATCTTGCATTGTCAAAATATATAGCATATGAATATTTCATTGTGCCATTGATTCACATATTTGTGCCAAAACTGGAACACAAGTACATTTATATAGTGCCATCATCCTATATGTGTCATCTTTTAGATATCATTTTGTATTCCTTAAGATATTGCTGGTGGTGGTGGCTGCTTCAAAAACAAAAATTACAGACCTTATGCAGATTCTCCTGCTAAACATGCATTCCCCCCCACCATCCCTTCCACTTCCTGTTGCACTAATTGTTTCCTAAATTTCTTGTGATATCTTATTAGCTTACTTGAGAACTTTGTTTTGAACATTCCATAACAGTTAAATATTAGCTCTCTGCTTTAAACCAATTGTATGTGTTTGAGACTCGGTTCCTTCAAGTATTTTTTGTAATCAAAACATTACGCAAATATGTAACAGTACTGTACATATTCAGATACTGTACATATTTGAGTAATGTTTTAGTTACAAAAAATACTCCAGCACATATCCCAAAGGTGCTTTTTCAAGAGGCAACTGGAACTTGGTTTGTTTTGTTTTTTGAAGACGTTTTGCTTCTCATCCAAGAAGCTTCTTCAATTCTGACTGGATGGTGAAGAATGGGAGAATTTATATTCCTTGCAGACAGCTTGTCATTAGCATTCTTTTAGAGAGTCGTTGGGCCTCCAAGTGAGACAATCATATAGCTGGATGACTGAGAATCTTTATAGATATTTAGCTATGCACTTTGGAATATCCTTTGAATGATGCAGGAAGCTGATTTCCAGAAAAAAATTGCAGACTTCCGGAATTGTTTGAGCTTCAGTTTGAGATGCAGACAACACAGACTCATCCACAATAACATGCACCTGTGTTTAACAATGAAGGAACACAGGGCAGAAAACATCCTGCAGAAAGTACAGCTCCACAACACTGTCCTCTCAGCAGTTCCAAGAAGGCTCCACACCCATTTGACTACTCAGGTGAACCTTGAGGACATAGACAAACCTCCAAATAGACTCAATGACTATATAAAAAGAATGCAAATGACCAGTTGTCTGCAAGGATTATAAATCCTCCCATTCCCCACCATCCAATCAGAACTGAGGAAGCTTCTTGAGTGAGAAGTAAAATGTCTTCAAAGAAAAACAAGAAAGTCTTAGTTGCCTTTGAGACAAGCATGTTTGGGACAACTATGACCTGGATGACTGAGAATCTTCATAGACACTTGACCACATAGTCCATTTAAAATTTATCGCATTGATTCATAATGATTTCCTAAATTAGCTTGGATGTTTGCAATTTATTATTATTATTGTTGTTGTTGTTTGATATAATTATCAAATCAAATTTGTCAAGTAGTTTAAATTTTTTAGTAGTTAACTGTTAAATCACTTAAACCTTATGACTCCTTTTTATTCTACAATTACTTTTAGAAATAATTTTTAATATGTTTTTATTGTATTTCCATTATTACAACTCAAAACATCAGTTTTAACAGCGTTTTTGACATCTGTTCTAATTCTTATCTTATAAGTTTTAATACATTGAATTTACATTTATCAAACACTAATTTATATCTTTATCCATAATTATTCTTATATATTTTACATATCTATAATTCATTTTCTTGAGGTCTCTTACAAGTTAATTTTCATATCTTATTTCTTATTTCTGTTTGTTATCCAATTGTACCATTTGTGCCAAATTAAAAAATATTCAGAATCTTCTTTCTCTTTCAATTTCAATGAAAGCATATTCATTTCAACACTTTCAATTATTTTTTGTTGTATCAATTCTTCACTAGGAATATTGAAAGTTTTCCACCTTTTTCATAAGCTATTCTAGCGGCTGTTAAGATATGTAATATTAAATATTTCACTTTTTTTGGAATTTGGTCTTTAATAATTCCTATGAGAAAAGTTTCTGGTCTGAGTTCAATTTGATAACTGGTGATCTCCTGTAGCCAATTTTTGATTTTGATCCAGAATGTCCGGGTCTCGGGGCATAGCCACCACATATGGTAAAATTGTCAACTTGTTTGCATTTCCAAAATTTTGGACTTACATTAGGGTATATTTTTGCCAATCTCGTTGGAACAAGGTACCATCTGTAAAACATTTTATACAAGTCTTCTTTGTATGCTGAAGATATTGTTAGCTTATAATTTACATTCCATATTATCTCCCATTCTAGCTCTATACTATATCCAAAATTCTATGCCCAAGCTATCACAGAGCTCTTCACTGTCTCTTCTTCCATTTTGAAATTTAATAGGTATTTGTATATTTTTGATATAAATTGTTGTTATGGTCCCATTAAAATTTTATCTAATTGGTTTTGCCCTTTATCAAATTCAAAATCTTCTAAATATTTTTTATATTTATTTTGAATTTGTAAATATGGCCACCAATCGATTATAATTCCATTTTTTAAATTCTTGATTTGATTTTAATTTCCCTTGATTATCTAATAATTCATCATAGCTTACCATTTTCCTTATATCTAATCTATTCAGGTGGATCATCGCCTCCATGGTTGACAGCCAACGTGGTATCTTCATATAATGTTTATTTTTAACTTTTCTCCATGTTGTAATAAGTGAATCTCTTATTAAATGATGATTAAAGTAAGTTTGTATATTACTTTCTTTCTCCCACAGAAATGCATGCCAGCCTATCTGGAGGTCATGATCTCCAGAAAGGCTGGCATGTTAAAATTCTCTTGTCTTTTAGCTTGACCCAATCTTTAACCCAGTTTAATACTGCTGCTTGGTAGTAAAGCTCCCACTCTGGTAGTCCAAAACCACCTCTGCTCCTACTATCTTGTAATAATTTCATTTTAATGCATGGCTTCTTGTCCAACCAGACAAATTTAGTTGTCATTTTGTTTAATTCTGTAAAAAAGGGTTTTCCTAATTTTATTGGGATCATTTGAAATAGATATATTAGTTTCGGTAATGTATTCATTTTTAATACCGCTATTCTCCCTAGTAAAGACAATTTGAGTTTCCCCCACAATTCCAATTCTTTTCTAATTTGCTTTACCAATTTTATATGGTTGTCATCTTTTATTGACGAGCATCTAGAGGATAGCCATATTCCCAAATACTTCACCTTTTTTACTATCTGCAACCCCATTTTATTTTCCAGTTCTGTTTTCTGCTTTGTACAATTTTTACAACTATTATTTTGGTTTTGTTTCTATTTATTTTGAGTCCTGCTACTTCTCCACATTTTTCTATTTGTTGTAATAAATAAAAATTGTGTTCATTGGGTCTTCTACTATAAATGCCAAACTGTCCACAAATGCTTGAACTTTGTATTCTTCGTTTCTAATTTTAATCCCTTTTATCCCTGGGTTTTGTCTGGTTGCGGCTAGTAGCACTTCTAAAGATAAAATAAACAGTAGAGGTCATAGTGGACACCCTTGTCTCACCCCTTTTGCAATTCCAAAATCATCCATGGGGTCTCCATTTAACAATACACTCGCTCTTTGATTTGAATATATTTCTTGTAATGTTTTTTCTATATTGATATCGAAATTCAAGTCAAGTCAATTTGTTGCAGCATAAATTGCTAATTAAGGTTATCAAAGGCCTTTGGTGCGTCCAAAAATATTAAAGCTACTTGTTTTTCAGGGTGTACTTCGTAATATTCAATTGTATTTAATTCTGTTCTAATATTATTTTTAATTTGTCTGTTTAGTAGGAAACCGTTCTGGTCCGGGTGTATACCGTATTTATCGGCGTATAACACGCACAGGCGTATAACACGCATCTTCATTTTAAGGGGGAAATTTCAGGGAAAAAAATTTAAAAAAATTCTGCCTGCCTGCCTTAGTTTCTGGTTGTTTGGGAGCAGCTTCGCTGAGAATAATAACTATTCGCCTCTTTACTCAGCCGAAGCTGTTCCGATTCAACCATTAACGAAGGCAGGCAGGCAGGCAGAACGGAGCACTGCGGGCGGGCGGGCGGACGGGGTGGGGTGGGGGAGAGGCGACAGGAAAAGCCCCCGCTTCTTGAAGCAGTTTCTTCCTGTGCTGGTGGAGGAGCGAGAGAGCAACTGAGAGAGCTGACCCAGAGAGAAGGACAGGCTTGGTTGCTTCCTCCCTCCCTTCTTTCATTTGTGTCCTTGATCCCCATCCCAGCAGCATTCACCGAAGGCTTAACATTATATCGGCGTATAACACGCATACATCATTTGCCCCCTATTTTCAGGGGGAAAAAAGTGCGTGTTATACGCCGATAAATACGGTAATTTCACTCAGAATTGGTTTCATTCTCTCTGCCAATATTGTCATAAATCTGTAATATAATCTGTATTCAACAACGAGATTGGTACTATAGTTTGAAATTAATTGTTGATCGGTACCATCTTTTGAGATTAAAGTGATGTATGCCTCATGAGGACCAAGACTTTGGAAGTCTAGCTTCTGATAATGCCTCATTGTATAGTTCTAATAATCTTGGTTCAAATGTTTCGTGGAAGTTTTTATATAGTTCACTAGGTAGACCATCAGGTCCTGGAGTTTTGTTATTTTTCTGTTTTTTTATCGCTTTTTGCAACTCTGCAAATGTTATTTCTTTATTTAATATTTCACTTTTTTCTTCAGAGATTGGACCCAGACCGTTTTCCTCTAGTAATGCATTATATTTTCCCCCATAATTTCTTCTTGTTTATATAGCTCACCAAAATAGCTTTGCACAATTTTTTTCCCTCCATCTGATGACATATATTCCCTTCCTCGTCTTTAAGATGCTGAATTAACCTTCTTTCTTTCTCTATCTTTAATTTATGAGATAACCATTTGCCAAGTTTATTTGCTGATTCAAAAAAATTCTAACAAATTTTAAATTACGTGCACTTTCCTCTGTAAATATCAAATTTAACTTATGTCGAGTCATCCCTATTTCTTTCTTCGCTTCCATATTTTTTGGATCTTTTTGGAGTTCACATTCATATTTTTTAAAACTTTCTTGTAATTCGTTCTGTTTCTTCCATTTTTGTTTACTTTTCTTAGCTATGTATGCTATTGATATACCTCTTACATAATTTGTGGTATCCCGTAAATTCTGTAGATTGGTGTATTGTTTTAAATTGATCTTAAAAATATTTCTAATTCATCTTTAATTATCTGACTATATTCTTTTTCTTTTACTATTTGTGAATTTAATATCCATCTCCTCTTTCTTCTTCTCTGCCCTCTCCAAGTAATTTTCACAGGGTTATCATTGGCCAATATATTGGGCATTATTTCTACTGAGATAGCATCTTTCTCAATTACCTCGTTCACCCACACCATGTCAATTCTCAACCAAGATTTTTGTGGACTAGAGTAAAATGTATAATCCTTCTCGTTTGGGTTTCTTTTTGCCATATGTCTTCCAAATTAGTTTCCTCTATTAAATTCAAAAAACACTTTTGGTAAAATTTTCTTTTTTCCCTTCCTAATTTGTTCCTTACTGACATAGTCTTTTTCTATGTCTACAATGGCATTGAAGTCCCCTACTAACTACATATTTTCTTGACCCATATCAATTATTTTATCATATAATTTCTTATAAAACACCTTTTGATTATCGTTAGGGGCATATAAACCCACCAGTAATATTTGTTTTTGTTGAATATTAATTTGTACCATTAAAATTCTACCTTGTTTGTCCGCGTAAATTTGTTTTGCATTGATCCCTTTTCTAACATAAATTGTTACCCCCCCCTTTTTTTTTTAATCTGCCAATGCTGTAAATAGTACGCCTAATTTGGGGTAATCTAGACATTTTCTATATCGCTTTTGGCTATGTATTTCTTGTCAACATTTTGTTTTATTAGTTTGTCCAGTATTTGTTTTCTCTTAATCTGGGAGGTTCAATCCATTAATATTTATTGAAAGTAATTTGATTTCTTCTTCCATTTTCGGTTTTAAGTCTGTCTCAATCTTCTATTAACTCTTCTCTTTGTGGTCTTCTTAGTCCTTCTCTTCTTGGTTGTTCTCTTTCTTCTTTGCTTTTTTTTCCTGTTCCGTTTCTCCTACTTCCTGTTGTTGGTCTTCTTGTTGATCCTACTGACTTTTTACTTTCCAACTCTTCCTTACTGCTCCCTTCTTCCTCTACTTCTGCCAGCTGATCATAGAATTCTTGCGCCTTGTCGATGCTGTCAATTTTTATTCTTCTTTCTTGCCACGTCACCAGCATTCTTTCTGGCACCAGCCATCGGAACCAAATATTTTTTTTATTCAGAAATGCTGCCAGAGATCTGTAAACTTTCCTTAACTCTCTCACCAGCCTTGGGGTCTGCTTTAAGGTCACAATTTCTTTTTCTTTGTAAACCATTGGCTCATCCATTGTAATTTTATATACGATGTCTCTCACATTTTTTCTTGCGAACCTAATATGAACCTCCCTTGGCAGTTCGCCTCACATAGTTTGTATGGATTCTGTAAACCTCATTGAGTTAATTTATAATCTCTTGCTAATCCTTCTGCAATGCTTCTGCTATTAATTGAGACATTATGGCTCCTAGGTCTTCATCCTTGGATTCTGGTATGTTCTAGAACCTCAGATAAAACACTGCGCGTTCCATTTTCAAATGGATTATCGAGTTTTCCAAATCTCTATTCATCTCTGTTACTTTCCTGTCCATCCCTTCCAATTTCTTATGCTTGTTCCGTTTTAATTTCTATAATTTTTATTTTTTGTTCATTCTTCTCTATTGCCTGCTGAATTGTTCCTATTTTTTCATCCAGTTTTTGATTGTTACATTTATGTGGTTATTAAACATTGTCTCCTGCATTTTAAGCATTGTTTCCTGGATGGCTAACAATATTGTTTGCATTGTTTGCATATTAACAGTATTGCTTGCTTTTTCCGTACTCAACATTCCCTCTATCATTTTTTGACTCGCTGGAGATGCAATGGACACTGATGAGCCTGAGATCATTTTTTGCCCTTTCAGAGTCGTTGTCATGACTCTAGTCATGTTCTTTACTTTATTATATATTTCTTTATCATTCACAAAGACATCATCTTTGTTGTCTGTTCTATTCAATAGCTCTCCTTAATATATATCTCTTCACGTATCTAATCTATAGTACTGTATATCTATGTCAGTTACTATTGCTTCAGAGTTTTAGTTTAAACCGTTAATAATTCTTACAGTTATTACACGTTTCTCAGTATTTTAGCTATATTCTATTGTATTCTATCTTATGTTAAAGTTGAAGATTAAATAAGTCACAGAAAAACTATAGAGTAAGATAAAATAAGACAGAGGGTGAGTATAATATTTTCAATTTTTAATTCCTATTTTACTTATTCCTAGAGTTAATGCCTTTTAAATTATCCTTAATCAACTATATTGTATATGGATATTTAATTCTTAAATATAGATATTTAATTTATTTTAAGCAATAGATAAATATAATTAAATTCTTATCACTAAACCTTGTTTCATTAGACAATAATCAATCAATAATAATTAGAATGACAATTCATTAATCTTCTCACAGTTTCGTATCATTTAAGCTTTTAGGTTTCAGGAGTATCGTATATAAAATCTTCACTTTGTACATTCTATCCTCTATTAAGATATCTAATAATTTCAATCAAACCTTAAGAATATTATTTCATTGGTTATTTAGATAGATATGTGTCAATCAGTCAATCAAACACTGTTCATTCACTGTTCTTTCGCATTGTTTAGTCACAATCTATTGTATCAGCTTTTCTTCTGCTTTCTTTCCTATACAGATTAAGATGGTCACTTCCATTCCTAGATCTAGCTCCTTATTGTGTCTTTCTTCCACCGATCTTCTTCACTTTCAAATCCATCTAGTTTTGCTCCAATTTTCTTAAATACTCTGTTCTCCAAATTTTATAATCAAATCCAAATAATATCAATCAATCTCAAGTAACCAAATAGATCAGCTCCAATTCTCCATCTTAAAATTCCTTGCTCTCACCACCGGATCACCATTCCACGTTTGGACCGCCATCCACTGTATTAAGACTCACAGTTCAGCCATCTGATATCCGCCACTTCTTCTCTTCAACTTTCACTCTCTGCCTTCTTCACACTCCTATATTCAATCTGCTGCTCGATGCCAAAAGTGCCATTCATATTCTTGTATCTTCCTCATTGAGTGAGAGCGCCACGGCTTTGGTTCGCCATTAGAATGGCAGATATCTCACATGCTGGAGCAAATGAGGTTTCCCTTCAAAGTTGCCAATAGTCGCCCACTGTCAAACCTCTTCTCAGGCTTCCCCAACCCCTCCAGGATCTGCGTGCCCCTTGCAGGGGCCCCCAGATGCGCAGATTGGGGACGAGAAAGCAGAGCTCACTCTTCTCTCCCCACACCGCCATGGTGCTGCAACCAGAAGTTTTAGAGATAATTATTTTACCTGCTAAGTAAATGAACAAAAACCTCATAGTGAGTCCAATCAGGCCAGGAAAAGAAATAGAATGCTAACCATTTCTATTAAGTACTGTGGATGGAAGGCGACAAGGAAAGAGCTATTGCTAACTTTATTTGCATCTAACAATTCGGCTAACAGTGCAGCAGCTCAGCTAACAGCAATAGATCAAGCAACAGTAGACTCCATCTGACAGCACTTTTATAGTCAGCTGGCAGATGGTATAGCCAATAAGATTGAATGTCTCTTCCCACTATAATAGCGAACCTGAGTGAAGACTTGGTTCACAACATTCTTTCCCACCCACAGGGAGCATGCGTAGTCTTGTAAATAGGTTGGGTGGTGCCTCACCCGCCTGGACCTATGCAGTTCAGTTTCAGCAATCAGACTACGTAGACCTGTTGCTGGTGCTCTCTGGTCAGCTAGAGGCCACATTGGAGTATCGGATGTAGGCATTCTGGAATCGAGTGGGATTGGCTCCAAAGATAGGCTCACCTTGTGATTGGCTTCACTGGGCACAGAGTTCATTGGTTTAATCAACTACCATCATGATTGCTTCAGGATGGGCCCATTCCAGCTGGCAATTTGAAGTGGTGTTAACATACCCTCTCAACTGGTCAATATGACGATGCCATATCTTGCCATCCTGAAGTTCCTCCTTATAGGAACAGGATTCAGTTATTCCTATTATTTGCCCAGGTAACCACAGGGGTCCCCCAGAATAATTACGGACATACACTAGGTCCCCATTTACAAATGTTCAAATTTTACTAGTAGAGTCCTGAGGTATTTCTGGGGAATAACTTTGGTGCAACTGATCTAGATTAGTCCTTAGCCAGCAACCCATCAGAGTTCAGCCGGGCTCCAGTTTGTTATAGTGCTGGGATGACATATTGTACCAGTAGGTATCTAGCTTCTTTTGTATGTCAATTCCCCAGGCCCATCCTCGCTAAGGTCTCCTTGGATGACCACACCATTCGTTCTGTTTGCCCATTGCTGGCAGGGTGAAAAAGTGTGAGCAGGGTGTGCCAGATGCCATGTCCTGCTACAAACAGTTCCAACTGTGTTGATATGAACTGAGGCCCATTGCTGGGCATTAGTAAGTCTGGCAACCCGTGGGTTGCAAATAGCTTCCAAAGGGCCCTGATTACAGCCTTGGAGGTGGTAGATGCCATAAGTACAATCTCTAACCACTTAAAATAAGCATCAACGACCACTAGGAAGGTATGTCCTTGGAACAGTCCTGCCAGGTCTATGTGAATTCAGGAGCAGGATGTCTTGGGAGTCTTCCACTCACTTGCAGGTGTCAAGGAGGGTGTCAGCCTCAATTCTTGGCATGATTGGCACGAGGTGACCCAGTTAGCAATTGCTTTGTCCATATTAGGCCACCAAACATAAGTAGAGGCCAGCAACTTCATTTTCACAATGCCCAGGTATTCCTTATGCAAGGTTTTCAGGACTTGCTGCTGTAATTTGAGAGGGACTACAACCTTATTTCCCCATAACAGGCAACCCCACTAAGCAGACAGCTTGTTTTGATGGGCATGGAAGGGTAGGAAGTCTGTACTGACTGGTCTCTTGGGCCACCCCCTTCATACCCAGTCAAGCACCTGGGTGATTACCTTTTCCTTTATAAAATGCTTGGCGATTTCTGTGGCGGTCACAGGGGGCAGAAAGTTGGTCAATTAAAAGCACTGAGGTTGCTGGGTTGCTGGGTCTGGGTCTTCTACTGTGGTGGCTAGTGGGCATTGTCTGCGTGGCTCAGGTGTTTCCCTACACGATGTGCTATAAGCTGCTAGGAAATCCGTCCAGAGGATCATGTGAGGGAACAATACTTGCACTGTTTTGCGGTCTCTGGCGAGCAGGCCTGTTGGTCTGTCACAAGTTTGAACCAGCAGCTGTAAAGATACTCATGGAGCCTTTTAACTCCAGCAACTGCAGCCAATCCTTCTTTGTCAATTTGGCTGTAATTCTGTTCCGCCAATGAAAAAGTTCTTGAAAAAAAAAACGACTTGCACTTCTTTTCCATTTTGCAGTTTGTGACTCAGTATGGCTCCCATGCTGAATAGAGATACATCACAAGCGAGAGCCATGGGGAGGTCTTGTTATATTGCATGAGGACACTATCAGATATTAGTGGAGTTTTGACAGCTCTGAATGCTGCGGCTTCCTTTCTGCCCCAGGACAGTGTGTTTTTGTCCAGTAGCCAATGAAGGGGCTCAGCTACAGATGCCTTGTGGGGTAGAAACATGCTGTAAAAATTTAAGTCCTAAAAATGACTTGGAGTTCAGTTTTGTTAATTGGGATAGGTGCTTCTTGGATAGCTTGTATCTTGGACTCTGTTGGGTGCAGTCCGGAAGCATAGATGAGGTAGCCCAAGAACTCTACCTGTTCAAGCACGATTTTACACTTTTCTTTTTTTACCTTGAGTCCCACTTCCTGGGATTGGCCTAGCACTGCTCGCAGGCAGTCTATAAGCTCGGTTTTGTGGGTAGTACAGATTAGGACGTTGTTAAAGTATGGGACAATGCCAGGAATGTCCTGTAGTAGACGCTCCATGGGGTTTTGGAATAGTCCAGGTGCCATACTTACCCTGAAGTGTAGCCAGCAACACTTGAAAGTTCCTCTGTGTGTCACTAGTCTGCACTTCTGCTGTGGCACTGTCTACTGGAAGTTGCTGGTAGGCCTGGGCCAGGTCCAGTTTGGCGAAGACTCTTCCTTCACCCAAGGAGTGCAGGAGATGCTGAAAGACAGGTACCAGTTAAGCATTCTGCTGCAGTGCCTTGTTTAACATGCACTTATAGACAGCACATATTTGGACAGAGCCATCTGGTTTGATTAGAGTTACAATCAGGGATTCCCACTTCGCATGGTCAACTGGCTCCACGATCCCTTGCACTACAGCTGCTCGTCTACCTTTGGTAGTAAAGTGAATGGCACCTGACACAGCTTCATGAGGATGGGGGCAACCTGGGGGTCTAAATTAAAGGATATTGATGTTCCTGAATATTTGCCCAGGTCCCCACCACACATGTCAGCGAATTCTCGGGCTAGGGTCTCTACTTCTTGGTTCTGATGGTGTTGATGCCACTGATCCCTAGGCCCAGTGAAGCAAACCAGTCCAGCCCCAATAGACCTGGCAGGGATCTGTCGACCACTATCAACTGGAGGCACCCTTCAAAGTTCTGGAATTTTACCTGGAACTTGCCACTTCCAACGATAGGGATGTTGCTCCCCTGGTAGTCCCAGAGGTATAGGTTGCAATGTTGTAGATGTTTCTT